>NC_045431.1:150344823-150647565 GCF_902635505.1 Sarcophilus harrisii
GATCAAACAAAAGAAAGAGAACATTATGGGATGTAAAATAAATAATCTTGATTATATTAAATTAAAAAGGTTTTGCATCAACAAAATCAATACAGCCAAGATTAAAAGGAAAGCAGAGAGCTGGGGAAAAAATTTTTTTTTTACAGTCAGTGTCTTAGATAAAGGCCTTATTTCTTATATGAGAACTGGATCAAGTTTGTAAGAATACAAATCATTTCACAATTGATAAATGATTCAAGTCTAGGAAGAGACAGATTTCAAAAGAAGAAATAAAAACTATCTATATTCACATGAAAAATGCTCTAGTTCACTATTGATTAAAGAAATATAAATTAAAATAACTCTAAGGTACTACCCCATATCTATCAGACTACCAAATATGAGAGAAAAAATAGATAAATACTGAAGAGGATATAAGAAACTAATGCACTTTTGGCAAAATTGTGAAGTGATCTAACTATTCTGTAAATCAAATTGGAATTATTTCCAAAAGACTATAAAATGTGTATACCAGTAATACCAGTACTAGATCTGTATCCCAAAAAAAATTTTTTAAAGGACCTATTTGTACAAATATTTTTATAGTAGTTCCTTTTGTGGTAAGAAAATTATTAGAAAGTAAGAGGCTGCCCATTAACTAGGGTATGGTTGAACAAAGTGTGGTATGTAGTTGTAATGGAATACTACTATGCTATAAGAAATGATGAGAAGGATGCTTCCAGAAAAAACTGGAAAAACTTACATCAACTGATGAAAAATGAAGTGAACAGAACTAGGAGAATATTGTATGCAGTAAAAGCAATAGTGTACAATGATCAACTGTTAATGACTTAACTCAGCAATACAATAATTCCAAATAATTCCAAAGAACTCATGATGAAAAATGCTATCCAATAGAACTGATGGAGTCTGAATTCAGATCAAAGCATGCTGTTTTTTCACTTTATTTTTTCCAGGCTTTGTTTTCTTTCAGAAAATGACTAACATGGAAATATATTTTGCAAAACTGCATACGTATAACTTATATCATATTGTTTGCTACCTCAAGGTGAAGGAGTTTGGAATTCAAATTAAAAAAAAAGATTAAAAATGTTTGTACATGTTAATTGGGGGAAAATAAAGTGTTTTAAAAAAAGAAGTTTTGTATCTAATCTAGTCTTCCTGTCACCACAACACCCATCTTTCTACTGCTAAGAAAACTCAACATACACACTGATACTCCCTTAAAATTGATAATCACCTAATTCCTCAGTGTTCTCAATTCTCATCACTTACTTCTTTGTTCTACCTGGGCTACTCTCATGGATGACCATTATCAAAGTCTGGAAATTAATTTATTTATCTATAACTCATCTTGTCCTGGGCCTTCACCAGTCATTTTGATTCTTGTTTTGTTATTAGATTCCAATAACTAGACAAAAAATTGAAGGTGATGACTTTGAGTGGCTCTGTCTCATTTAAATCTAATTCACACAAAAGTCAAGACATTACCCTTGTGATGTGATTGGTCCTCTTCGGGAATGAAGAACTACCTATCCTGTAATTCCATCTCTTTATTGTTACTAAGACCTGTAGTCTCTATCCCTTAATTCTCTCTCAAACCATTGCCCCAACTCTGGCTTCACTGTTTTAACCAAAACTGAATTAAGTTTGAGGTTGCATTGTCCTTTAACTTGTAAATCCCTACTCCCCTAGCTCTATATTACTCAGGTCTTGACAAACCAGCAATAAATTATGCTCATGATCTGCTTCTTCCTCTCTTATTCAATAGCCTGCTGATTAGAATTGAAGGATGTAATGATGCTGAATGAATGGAAGTTGCCTTAGCTTATCTCAAATAAGCCTTCATTTTGCTGAGATAATCCTTTTGTTTCTCTGTTTCATTCTTTTTAGTAATTATTCCAAACTTCTCCAGGGGATTGTGAATTCCTTAAGAACAGGGACTAGTTTTTACCTTTCTTTGTATTACAAGGATGTAGCACAGTACCTGGCATGGAACAGGGGCTTAAGAAATGTTTGTTGATTTGATTTCTCAATCTTCTTACTCCATCTCCTCCCCTTCTCCCATATCTACTCTCTCAGCAGAAAGCAATGCTTTTTGTAATTTACAAAGAAAATAAGAGACTATTTTGTGAGTACTCTTTTATACTCTATATGCCAAAATCCCCCTTCTACCATCCTTCATTCTCGCCATAAAGAGTTAGACTAGTTGATTCAATTCTCTGCCTTCACTCATACCTTAAACTCACTCCTGGTTCTCTCAATAATTCTCAAACTCCTTACATCTTACTGGCTTATTCCCTGATATATTCCATGGGAGAAAAACCTTTCTGATTTTAGTAATCCTCAAGCTATTGTCCTATTCCTCTCCTCTTTCAGAACTAGGAAGGGAGAAAAGAGGGAAGAAAAAAAAATGCATCTTTGTTATATGTTTAAAAGGAATAGCAAGTTGTATGTCACAGATTTGCAGTTTGTTGTGCAATCAATCATCTTTTTTTTTTTTTAAATACTGTTAAGGAAGTACTTATTTTATTCTACAAATTAAAAAAAACCCCACTAAACTCCTAATAAAAGTTGTTCATTCCTGTTGCCTCTATTTGCACTCACTTTTAAACACTTTTGTGACCTACCTTCCAACCTCATTATTCAACTAAAATTACTCTTTCCAAAGTTACCAGAAAACTCTTACTTCCCAAATTAATGGTCTTTTCAAATCTCATTCTTTTTTGATCTCTGTGAAAAATCAAAGATTGATGACAACCTTCTTGTTCTGGAAACTTTCCACTCTGGGTTTTCATGACACCTCTTTAGTTACCTTCTTACCTGCTTGAATGCTTCTTTTCAGTTACCTTTGCTAAATCAGCAGGTCTATCATGCTCCTTAATAGTAAATGTGTCCCAAGTTTCTGTCCTAGACCCTCTTCTCTTTTGTTCCCATGCTTTCTCTTGATAACATCATTAGCTCCCAAGAGTTTAATTACCCAACTCTAGATTCAGACTGATAACTACCTAAGGGATATATCTAAATATATTTTACCTTAATACCTCAAACTCAACATGTATGAAACAGAACTTGTGTTCTCCTTCCTCCCCAAAGCTACCCAGTTTCCAAGCTTCCTTAATTCTATTGAGGGCAGCCACACCTTTTCACTCACCCATACACATATTCTCAGTCTTCTTCCACTCCTCACTCATCACCATTTATTAAACAATTACTATGTACCAGGCATGTGCTGGAAACCTCTCCACCAAATCAAATCAAATTATTTCTCTTAAGGAATAATTCTCTCACAGAAAACAACACAATTATACAGAGAGAGAGACAGAAACATACACACACACGCATGCACACAATGTAATTGTATGGTAGAAACACTAGCAGCTAGGAGGATCATGAAAAGCTCCATAGAAATGGTATGTGAGATGACTTTTTAAGAAACTAGTGATTCTAAGAGATGAAGATAAGAAGGAATTCTAGCCTGGGTGTGAAGGACAGTTAGTATAAAGAAGAGGAACAATAAGAATGTTAATTTGTCTGTATATTGAGTTTATAAAGGGAAATAATGTATAATAAAACTGCAAAATTAATTACATGAAAGTTAAAAAAGGCTTCAAATGCCAGAGGAGTTCATATTTAATAAGACATAAAAGATAGTAAGAAATCACCAATTTGCTATTAGTGAATTCAAGTCACCTGGCTCAGAAGAATTACATCCTTGGGTTTTAAAAGAACTAACAGATATGAATGCTGAGCCATTGCCATGTTGTTTGTCCTTTGTTCTTGAGGAGGACTATGACTGGGAGATGATGTCATGACATGCTAATGGATTGGATTTAAGTGAGTGAGGGCTATAAAAAGTCATTAGTCTCATTTCCCCCTCCAGAGTCATCTGGGTCCAGTGACAAGATATAGATCAGGATAACTGGAATGGCCCTGTATACAGTGGGAGACACTGGCCTTTTTCAGATAGGGCCTTTAATAGGTCTCAGTTTTATTGAGGCAACTACCCATTCAGTGATTAAGACTAGGTAAAAAATGAGGCAGAAGAAGAGGAATACCATCCTTTGCCTGACTTGCCAGAAGTTGTACACCTTGAAGGAAACAGTGAAGAGCCAAAGCTCTTTGCAAAGAAGGTAAGGGTGTTTTATCTGAAGAATGGAGATTCAGGGGGAATATCCTAGATGTCTTCAAAAATTTAATGGACTATCATCAGGCAGTGATTTATCTCATTCTGTAGGGTCTCAGAGGGCTAAATGAGTAGAATTTGCAAAAAGCACGATTTAGGTTTGATGTCAGTAAAAAAAAAAAAAAAAAAAAAAAAAAAAAAGAAAAAAGAAAACACCACCTTTTTATGAATCAGTTATTGAAATGTGGTTCAGAATGTTCCTCATGCCTGGGCTAGAATTCCTTCTTATCTCTATCTCTTAGAATCACTAGTTTCTTCAAAAGTCATTTTAGTAATTCAGAGATTCACCGAGAGCTTCAAGCAATAATGAGCTATGTTATAGAGGCAGTTCCTTTTTAATAGGATACATCCTAACCCTTAAATTCTGTGATCTCCAATGAGCTGTTGAAAGCTACTGAGTAGGTAATAATTATCCCTTAAGAAAATCCCTTTGGCAATGGTGTGGAAGATTGGCTGGAAGACAGGAGAGCCCTGAGGCAGGGAGACCAATCAGGAGGCTTTTGCATATTTCTGGAAGACATGATGTAGCCCTGGTCTCAAGTGTTAGTTTTGTGAGTAGGAGGGAATGAAAGAGATAATGTAGAAACAGAAATGATAAAACTTAGCTATTAGATATGTGGGGTAAGAGAGAATGAAGAGGCAAGGATAATAAAACATTAGCAAATAATCATACACAATGGCTACGACAGATATATAACAGGCATGAAAATTTGGTTCAACATAAGAAATACTAAGTATAATCATGTTAATTATATAAATAATAAAAACTCTGTGATTATACTAACAGATGCTAAAAGGCTTCTTATAAAACCCAACACACATTTCTATTTTTTTTAAGTGCAGAAATAAACAATTCTTTCTTAATTGGGTATGGTAAAACATACCTGTAATCCCTGTTATTGGGGAGGTTGGTGCTGGGGGATTGATTGAGCTTGAGTGTTTTAAGATTCAATAGGGCTAAAGTATTTGAGGTGTTGCTCTAAATCAGCAGAAGAGATAGGGGATCAAGCTGCCTATGAGGGACAAACTGATCTGAGTTAAAATTGAATAATATGTTCATTATGAGTAGCAATACGATCAGGACTGCAAATGGCCCTTGCATTGCCAGCCTAGGTGAGAGAGGGACATTAATCTCAAAACAAACATAAACATAAATAGAGAAACAAATCCAAGAGTAACAGTGGAAATGGAGGACAGTGAAAGACCTTTCTCATAAGATAGGATAGGACAATGGATGCCCACTATCACCAACACTGTTCAATATAGTGCTAGAATTGCTAGCTACAGCAATAAGACAAAGAGAAATTGAGGGAATAAGTGTATCTAAAGAGGAAACAAAATTATTACTTTTTGAAGATTATATATGGAGAACCCTCGGGAGTTAATTAGAAATCAAATAAAATCATAAATAACTGCAGCAAAGTTGCAAGATAAATCATCAGCATTCTGAAATATAACCAACAAAATTCCACTTAAAATAAGAAAATAAATTACACTCATGAGTTTATCTTCCAAGATTCACTCAGGGACTGAATATAATAATAAATCATTTTTTTGGCAGAAAATAATAGACCTTAATATTTGGAGAAACAATAGTTCATGAGTATGTTGAGCAAATGGAATATACATGACAATACTACCTAAATTAATTTATTTACCAAGAAATCTCCCCCATCCCAATATGGTAAATTCATATGTAGGAATATAAAGTCAAGAGGAAAAAATGTGGCAAGGAAAGGTATTATCTTTACTATACCAATATTAGATCTCAAAAGCAGTTATCATTAAGGTGATTTTGGCACTGGTTAAGAAACAGAAAGGCTATTCATAACGAAATATATACAGTGAGAGAGATATCACTAGATACCAGTTTATGTGAAGAGAATTTTATTGTTTTTGTGGATTTACTAGGATGACGTAAGTCAAAGCAGCGATCAAAAAAAGAAATCTAATGGGCAATATTAATGTCTAAATTAAGGGAGGTTACACTTTCATTGAATCCTGCCCTATTATGATCATAAATATTATGATCAATTCTGGATATCAAACCTTACACATATACTGACAAACTGAAACATTCAGAAGAGAGTCTCTAGAATGGTGAGAAGTCTACAGCCTATGGATAGAACTAGGTCTATTTAGTTGGAGAAAAGATGATTAAGCAGGATACTACAGTTGTCTTCAAATATCTGAAGGTTTGTCACAAAGAAAATTTGTCATCCTTGGCCTCAAATAACAGAATTCAGAAAGGGCATGGGGGGAGGGGGAAAGGATAAACTACAGAAAATAAAACTTTGCAACAATATAAGAAAAAAGCTTTCCAATGATTAGAGCTAAGCACACTCCCCTCACTCCCACCTCCCCCCCCCCAAAAAAAAATAGACTGGCAGAAGAGAATTGGACAGTTAAGAATCAGGAATTCCTAAGGATGTTCTTTTGTCAGAATTGTTATATTATTCAGGAGATTCACATTTATTGGGCTTAGAAAACTTTTAAGACACCTTCCAACTCTGAGATTTAGTATGATAAAGAATTTCTTCAATCTTTATCAAGGTGCTAAAAAATGAACTATCTTAAAGTAGGTGGAGAGTGGAATAAGAGAGAGAATCAAACTGACATATTAAGAACTGGATAATCCAGAATAGACTGGAGAAGAAACTATACAAAGTTTAAAACCCATCTCTCTACTGAATGCCAACAATTCAGGTCCACGTGACTGAGAAACAGGTCTTTCCAAAGACTAATCCTTTAAAAGATCACATGAGCTATCTGAAGTAAATACTTTACATGTTCTGACACATCAACAGAGGTTTATTTTCAAAATTTAGAGGCAGTTCAAATTATGGGAATGAGCAATGGTTGGAAATAAGCTTTTAAAATATGTCAGTTTTTCTTGCCTTTAGTTTCTTTGTCAGTAAAATGAAGAAGTTGAAATGAATGATTTCTAGAATTCTTTTTGGGCTTGAAAGTTCTATAACACTTCACAGCAGTTCCTAAGAACCAAAGATGTCTATTTTGAAAATTATCTAGTATATTATTTAATAATTTAAGAAGCTTTTACATAGTAGTATTTAAAATGTAATATGTACCATCAAACATTCATCTGCCTAATTTTAATACACATAAAAAGCATTTATGAAAATTTCTCTTGATAAGAATCAAGTGAACAAATTTTATGTAATCTTTCCCTATTTTGAACTTTAGCTAAAATCTTTAGCAAATTAAGTCTTTATTTACACAAAGTACAGAAAATATCACAAAAAAGAGCAAGACAGAACAAAATTAATACATTACTCAATTATAAACCCCCAAAGTGTGATTCATATCAAATTCCAACTTTAAAATACTAAGTAAATGTGATTTGAATAAATGTAAAAATTTCCATATAACAATGATGGAATGATTAAAGATGTAGTATCCCAACTAAAAAGCCAACTAAGGATATTTAATTTGGACATAAAAATACATTCTAGAAAGACAGATCTGATTTTTTAAAAATAGAAATAGTTTTGTATAAATTGTTTCTAGAATCACAAACTTGTCAATTTTTAACTGACAATAAAAGAAGAAATTCATTGAAGCATTTAAAAAATAAAAAGAAGAGAAAGCAAGAAAGAAATCAACTTGACAAACAAATCAGTTTTTAAGTTACATGCTGGATTTATTAAATGTTTCTAAAGAAAGACAAGCCATATAAAATAGATTTACAGTTTCATGTACAAATCTCTTTCTAAATGCTCATTTATATTGTGTTTATTAATTTCAAAATTAGTTACAAATAAAAAATAAAAGTGACTTCTTCCTCCCCCTTTTTTTTTTGGCATGGAGACATGGGGAATTTTTAGCTGTCATCAGGTGGGGAACCATGGGAACTCCCTTCATTGCAGATAGTGAACTTTTCTGCAATCTAATCTTAAGAACAGCCTGAGATACTGAGAGGATTGATCACATTACTAGTATATTTTAGAGGCAGGACTTAAGCCCAGGTTTTCCTGATTCCAAGGCCAATTAATTCTCTACCAACTATGCCTTACTATGCTATTATTTCTATTATAAGAGGCTCCCTTGTTTTTCCATATGTCATTTGTAATATCAAAAAATATGCCTCAGATCTCCAAGTTATGCCATTTGGAATGGATAAAATTCATCAAAGAAGATGACATAGGTTACTTCTCCTGTATGATATATGGTAGTAGACCACTTTCAGTGCCTATTAACATAGTGACTTCTAAAGAAGTATGTGAGGCAGAAAGGGCTAAAGAAGGAGGACTAGAGCTGAATAAAAGGGAGAACAAAAGCATGAAGCTGTTTTGAAAGGATATAAGTTTATAAAGAAAACCCAAGATCAAATGTAGACAGAAGTGTGGAAGAATTTGAGAAAAAATTGGAGAACTACTCAAACAGAAGGAAGGAAAAAAGCTCAGTATGAATAAGGAAAGGGACTGAGAAAAGCCTGGAGAGAAAAAGACCAAAGGAGGAGAATAAATTTGGAAGGGCAGGGCCAGTAAGAAAAGTGAAGAAATAAAAACTGGCTTTAGGAAGTGACAAAAGAGTGTAAAGGTGTAAAAAGGTGATGAAAGGATATAATCATGTTGTTTGTTGTTCTCTGTCCTTATCCCATTCTTATTTTTTTGCCCAATCTTATGGTCATACTGTTTTAAGGGCTAATAAACTGCCCTTAATAGTAAAGCAGTGCCCTCGTTCCATGAATTACTTTGTATATATTTTATATTTAATTTTAATTTTTGATATTTTTTACCTCAAAAGTTAAGCTCCCAGAGGGCAGGATTTTTACTTTCTGATGGATATGAGACCCTTGAAAAATTCTTCAACTTAAATGCATTTGCAAGACATATATACTGTTGTCAATCTTCATTAGGTTCACTTTTAGACAGAAGCTTGTCATTCTTACATTTTAAGTTAAGATCCATAAATCCAAATCAAGGTCAAGGTTGATAGAGGTTGGTGGAGTCCTGAGGTCTAAACTCCAAACCTTAATCTAGGTCAATTCTTTCCTATGATCCATTACAATACTGAGCATAATTTAAACCGTCAAATGGTAGAGTAGAATTTTGGGCTCCAGATTATGGTTCTGTGTAAAGGGAGAATGGTGGCAGAGAGGTGGAGTCACAGGCAAAATAAGGAGAAGTAAAGAAGTAAAAAGGAAAAGGAAGTCTGAAGTATTCACTCTCCAATCCTTAGTGAGGTGAACTCTGCTTCACTCCAGTGTTGAGTAAATTATCTCCTTCTACTTCTACTCAGGGGAGTTCATGAAATTTAAAGTGCAAAATATGGAGGAAGGAACAAACTGCCTTGGTATGGCCACAAACCTAAATACCATAGCAAGTAATTATAAAGTAGAAAGAATAACAGTTGAGGCACTCTGAAGTTCACAAAACTCAATAAAGGAGCAAGCTATAAAACTATAACTTCAAACATTTTAACAAATATGCACAGAGAAAAGGCAATAAGCAAAATGAATCAGAGGTTCAAAGAGGCAAATCTGAACAAATAGTTATTGATGAAACTAACATGGGAAAACCCATGACTAGAGTATGGTTTTAGATCAGTATATCTTATATTAAAAAAAAAACAAACCATCACCCAACTGGATGAGTAAAAAAATTTCTCAATATTAGCATATTAAGAATGTATACCAATAAGAGGAAACCCATGAATCAGAGTGTGGAATTCATTTGGCTGAAGACCAATGGAGAGATAAACCCAAGTCATTTTTGTCATTGGAATGTACCAAAGACCATTTTGACAGAAAAAGGAAATGCAGATGTCCCTCGAAATTGTATATAATATTAGCATATAATTTTATAACAACTTTTTTTTTCCAGAAAATAAATGTAGCAGTTATTATTAACCACCAAAGCATCAATTTTTGGAACACCTACAGAGTTTTTTTAAGGGGACAATCTGTAGATGAAGAATCTGAAAACGGATTACAAACCTAGAAGAAAGGGATGATACATCAGTGATGGGGGACTTGAATTATCCAGATAATTGTATATTTTCTCTTCCACTTTTTAAATTAAATTCCTGAGATTGCCACCTACAATCGGTGTCTCCATTTCTCTAACTCTCCTAAGCCATTTGTAATCTAGCTTCCAACTTCATCATTTAATTGAAACTTCCCTTTTCAACATTAACAATGAAGTTTTAGCCAAATATAACAATCTTTTCTCAGGCCTAAAATGTTTGATCTTGGAAACAATGGACACTGCTGAACGTATAACCTCTCATTTATTTATCTGTTATCTACTTTGTTAAAACGGAGGATTTTGTGGGGATGTGGACAGTTTGTGGAGAATGACAATGATGGTGAAAGAAAGTTAAGAAAACTTTTCATCATTAAGGGGGAAAATATAAATTTGGTTTATTTATTCAAAACACAATAAATAGTATGATTCTATCAGTGGATATAGACAACTAAAAATTAGTAAGTATTCATTCTACTGGCTTCAGTTATGAGTTCTTGTGTTACTTAAAAAATTGGGTGGGAAGAAGGCCATGAAACAAACCAACCAACAAAATTTCTGAGCATCTAACAAAACTGTTTTCACTAGATATGCAATAAAACTGCAGAAAATCTGGTATGGTGAATTGTGATTTGCCTACTTATTCTTAAAAGTTTAGGAATGGTAGAACACTCTGCAATATAAAATCAATAAAAAATACACACAAAAAACACCTTGGACTTGAAAAATATGATTCTTGCTTAGCCACCAACCCTACCTTATTGCCTTGGCTTCTCCTGAAAACAGAAGAAATATATAAAACTCCTTTCCTTGACTACATGATATCTGATGGCATAAAACTCAAATACTTTGAAAAATTAAGAAACACTATGAAATATATTTCTTCTATCTCCATGTTCCAATTAACTCAATAAAAATGGGATTCATCTATAGCATTTTTAAGTATACAAAGCACTTTCCTCTTAACTTTGTAAATCATGTAGAACAAGACTTACTATTCTCATTTTACAAATGAAGAAATTCAGTCTAAATGAAAATAAGTGACCAACCCACGGACAGCAAAGAAAGTCTCAAAATCCTGATTTTCAAATCCACATTCTTTTTAACATTGATACAGTACAGAGAGTACTGGATCTCTGCTCTCTGTACTATACAACATCTCTCCCTCCTTATCCCCCAAAGGAGATGTGCCACTAATGGCTGAGTGATTGGACTCAATTTAGCACCTCTGGTTTAAAACATTCTACTGCCAGAGCAAATCTTTTTAAAGGTTGGACATTCAAAGCACCTTCCCCTGAAATAAGAATCTCTGTTGCACACATAGGTTTTTCAAAAGCACCACACTAAGAGTAGAGCAACAATTCTGATTCTAGTAAGTTAGTCAATACCTCCTGAATGTGTGATTACAATATGAGTGATACAGAAGGAGATGAGAAGGGGAGAGAAAGAAAATTCAAACCATAGCCTCTGACTTCTATAATTTCACAGTAAAAACACAGATGAGTAAATATGAAAAAGTAAGAACAAATCCTTGTACAAATATAAGTTAACATAATATAAATTCTAAAATAAATATTGAGAAAATGGTGAGTAACTTGACCAGGAATCTCATATAGAAAAACTGTCTAGAAGTAATGAGATATGACTGAACAGGGAACATGAATTGGCAGAGAAGAGAAAAGCATCTTGAAGGGAAATTTGAAAAGGCTTCAAAGTGGGCACGTTTCCAGGATATATGCTTTATTTGTCAAATGGTTTAGAGTTTATTTTGAAAGTCAAAGATTAAGATTCTATTTCCACTCTTCTCCAAACACACATACAACTACTAACCTTCTATGTTCATGGCCTCCCTCAGCACTTGGAGCTTCTTCTGTCTTCCTCGTATCCTGTCCAAGGCACTTGATATTGCTGGTGAGGTGGGTAACTCTGGCATAGGTCGATGTGGAACTAATCGCTGAGGACCAAACACATCCAAGGCTAAACTTCCATCTGAGTATCTTGCCTCCTTCTTTCTGGGAGCAGTAGAAACTTGTGCTTTTATTGCCTCAGGGAAACAGTGACGAAGTCTTCCAATTTCTCCAGAGAGCATGTCTTCATTAGCTGGGTTGTCAGAGGAGCAAACCAAGTCTAGTGATGAAGCCCATATCTTCTGTTTATGAAGTATATTGGGGCCAAGTTGACCTTTTCTTTCTAGGCCATTAGTTTTATAGTGATAAAGGGAACTGGGACCTTCTGAATCTTCATATCCAGGATTGTAATCTGAGGAAAGATCTTTGAAATAATCTTCCTCATCTGGCGTGTCTCTGATGGAGAGAAATCCCATAGACTTACTAAGCCCTTTATTGAGAAAGCTCTGCTGAGAGAATGCAGCCTTGGATACACCTAGTACATCAGAAGTAGAGCTTCTCCCTGTAATGATAAGAATCTATCATGTATGTACACATTTTTTTCAGACTGTACATCGACATTAAAATTCTAAGTGACTAAATATTTTTCTTAATATTCTCGAGAAGCAAAATCCAAATAAATTACCAAAGAAATGTTACCCTAGAACATTTGAAGATTATATGCATTTCCTCATTTTTCTTTTCTTTTTTTTTGCTGAAGTAATTGGGGTTAAGTGACTTGCCCAGGGTCACACAGCTAGGAAGTGTTAAGTGTCTGAGATATGATTTGAACTCAGGTCCTCCTGACTTCAGGGCTGGTGCTCTATCCACTGCGCCACCTAACTGCCCCCATTTCCTCCTCATTTTTAATGATAGAAAAATATGTACCAATTCAATCCATTATAATGTCTACTATCCCAGAAATTGCACATTAAATTGTGTAGGTCTTGCTTTACTGTTATCTCTTATGTTTATTACTTCATAAACAATCTTAGTTTAGTTAAGAAAGTCAAATAGACTTTGTTTTTAAAATGCCAGCTTTTTATAAATACATACAATATTGACTCAGTGATGTACAAAATTCTACTTTCTGATTTACTGATATTGTGATGAATGAAGTATAAGTTATAGTGATTAGTCAAAGACTTTATAAACTGTAATATACTGGGAGTATAATTTTCAAACCTTATCTTAAGAACACAAATATGAATTTCTGGCTCTTAATTTTTTTCTCCCACTTAATATTATTTTTTCTCCAACTACATGTAAAGATAGTTTTCAACACAGTGTAAGATTCTGAGTTCCAAATTTTTCTCCCTCACTCTCTTTCCTCCCTCCTCCCCAAGATAGCAAGTAATCTTATATAGGTTATACATGTACATGTTAAACATATTTCCATATTACTCATACTATGAAAGAAGAATCAGAAAAAAAGAGAAAAATCACAAAAAAGAAAAAAAACAACCCCCCAAAGTAGAAATAATATGTTTCAATCTGCATTCTGTTTCCTTAGGTCTTTCTCTGGATGTAGATGGCATTTTCCATCACAAGTCTTTTGGAACTGTCTTGGATCACTGTATTCCTGAGGAAAGCTAAGTCTAGCATAGTTGATCATCAGTGTTGCTCTTACTGTGTGCAATGTTCTCTTGGTTCTGCTTACTTCACTCAACATCATTTCACATAAGTCTTTCTAGCTCTTTCTGATTTTCATTACTGAAAAGATTTTTCTGGCTCTTACTGAAATTGACCCTTGTTTTTTCTCCACAGAAATAATGTTCTAAAGAATAGTTTCCAGGCTAGCCCATAAAATCCTAAAAAGCAGCTAGAAGTAGTATATGAACAATGAAATATACTAAAAATGTTTCTACAAAACTAAAAATTAAATCAATTAAAAAAAGAATGAGATTAATGTGTTATGATTTAATGATAAAGGCCTCATTTCTTTTTTTCTTTATTAAAGCTTTTTATTTTTCAAAACATATTCATGGATAGTTCTTCAACATTAACACTTGCAAAACCTTGTGTTCCAATTCCCCCAACCCCTTCCCTCACCCCTTCCCCTACATGGTAAGTAGTCCAATATATGTTAAACATGGTAGAAATATATGTTAAATCTAATATATGCATACATATTTATACAATTATCTTGCTGCACAAGAAAAATCGAATCAAACCAGAAAAAAAAAGAAACAAAATAAAATGCAAGCAAACAACAACAAAAAGAGTGAAAATGCCATGTTGTGAACCACACTCAATTCCCAGAGTGTTCTCTCTGGGTGAAGATAGCTCTCTTCATCACAAGACCATTGGAACTGGTTTGAATCATCTTATTTTTTTTTATTAAAGCTTTTTATTTATAAAATATATGCATGGTAATTTTTCAACATTGACTCTTGCAAAACTTTCTGTTCCAAATTTTCTCCTCCTTCTCCCTAGATGGCAGGTAGTCCAATACATGTTAAATATGTTAAAATATATTCAATATATGTATACATATTTATACAGTTATCTTGCTGCACAAGAAAAATTGGATGAAGAAGGGGAAAAAAAAACCTGAGAAGGAAAACAAAATACAAGCAAGCATCAACAGAAAACATGAAAATGCTATGTTGTGGTTCACACTCAGTTCCCACAGACTTCTCTCTTGGGGTAGATGGCTCTCTCATCACTGAACAATTGGAACCGGTTTATCTCATTGTTGAAGAGAGCTATGTCTATCAGAATTGATCATTGCACAATCTTCTTGTTGCCATGTACAATGATCTCCTGGTTCTGCTCATTTCCCTTAGCATCAGTTCATGTAAGTCTCTCTGGGCCTCTCTGAAATCATCCCACTGGTCGTTTCTTACAGAACAATAATATTCCATAACATTCATATAGCACAATTTATTCAGCCATTCTCCCAACTGATGGGCATCCATTCAGTTTTCAGTTTTTGGCCACTATAAAAGGGGCTGTAAACTTAAATGTGAGCAGATGCCCATCATCTGGGAAATGGCTGAATAAGTTATGGTATATGAAAATATATTTCTATTCTATAAGTAATGAACAAGCTGATTTTAGAAAGGCCTGGAAAGATTTACATGAACTGATGCCAAATGAAACAAGCAGAACCAGGAATACACTGTACACAGTAACAGCAACTATGAAACACTTAGTTCTTCTCAGCAGTTCAGTGATCCAAGGCAATCCTAAAAATTTTGGATGAAAAATACTGTCTGTATCCAGAAAGAGAACTATGGAGACTGAATGTAAATCCACACTTACAATGTTTACTTTTTTTCCTTTTTCTTCTCTTTTTTTCCTCTTATGGTTTTTCCCTTTTGTTCTCATTTTTTTCTCCAAACATAATTTATAAGGAAATGTTTTTTTTTAAATGAATGTATATGAGCAGAAAAAATAAAACAATAAAAAATGTGACCATTTAGCTTTTCTTGAAGAGTGAGTGAAAACCCACTATGTCCTAGTATGGCCCATTGTACAATTGGTTATCCCTAGCAAGGGATAAAAGGAAAAAGAGAAGGAGGGAAGGATGCAGGCAGAGAGAGAGGAGAAGAGGGAGAGAAACAGGGGGAAGAGAGAATGTGGAAAAAAAGAAAAAGGATTGAAATGGAATTAACTAAGCTATTATTTTTTAAAAAGAAAAGGGGAATACTGTATGCCTATGATCAATCTGAGGAAAAAAAGAAAGAAGACAGACTAGTGGGAATATATATGTGTATATATATATATATATATATATATATATATATATATATATATATATATATATTCAATTATGAAGAATGTAGCAGAAACAGTATTATCTTAGAACTGAAAGACCAGAGTTCAAGTTCCAATCCTTGTTGGTCAAGTGAACCTGGGAAAAGTCAATTATTTCCTCTGTGCCTTTCTCTCTTCACTTGCAAAATACAAGCACAATATTTACACTCTATACTTGACAAAGTTATAAAGAAAATATTTTGCAAGCCTTAAAAGCAGCTGCTACTACTGCTGCTGCTGCTGCTACTACTACTACTATTACTACAACAAGTCAAAAGACCTAGAAGTGAATCCTAGATCTTAAGCATCAATGTGAACATTAATTGATTCTAATGAGGAAGGTTCTAAGTGGCTTTTAATACTAGGTCTCATGACTCTGCTATAGGAATCCTATAGGATTCATTATAGTAGCTCACCTTCAAAGGAACAGCATTCGAAAAGGCAACTGTTAAAAGCTCACAAAGGCAATAGATACGCCAAGAAAAGAAAAGGGAGGTAATTGAATCAAAGTCTCAAGCTCCTGTCATGAATCCCAGAGAAATTGGAAGTTGAAGCTCTGTTATAATTGTTCTGGTGTCCTTAGAGAACTTAAGTGATTGTAAATTCAGAGGTGATAACCAGAATATGACTGGAACCAATGTGGGAATGATGTATCATTTTGACAATGTCAATTTTAGTTTTTTAGATTTCATTCAGGCTCATTGACTAGCCAAAAAAATAATCACAAAGATTTTTCCAAACTATTTTCCTCAAGGCATTTTTCTGTTCCATACAAATCAAACCCTATGCTATCCTCTCTTCTTATTTTAAATTTTAGTTTATTTGAGCAACAAAAATCAGTTTTTTTATCTCTCCTACCTCTTCTGTTGACCTCAGTTGAGAAAGAAAAAAAGAAAATCCCTGATACAAAGATGCACAGTCAAGTAAAACAAATTCTTCCATAGGCCATGAAAAAAAAAATCTCCATGTGTACTCGTCAGTTACTCCACGTTCAGGTTGTGGGCAGCATATTCCATAATGTGTCCTCTGAAATTGGTTTAGTTAGTTCTTTCAAAACTATCTTTAAAACATTGTTTTCTTGATTCAGCCCATTCATTTAAATTTTTTTTTAAATTTACAGATTTGTTTGTTTTTATGTAACAATGATTTATAGATTCCCCTCACTTTTTGAGAGGTCTCTTGCAACAATGTAAAATAATTAAGGAAAACAAATAATAGCGTAACCTAATTTGATAGTGCATGAGACAAGTATTTTATGTGCTTTGATGGGTTGATTCCAAAAAATGATAATCATATTGTGGTTATTTTGAGTGGGATTTCCCTTTCTATGGTTACTTCTTACATTATGTTATTATTATTATTATTATGTAAAAAGGCTATTGATTTTTGAGACTTTATTTTATAGTCTGCAACTTTACTGAAGTTATCTTCTCAATTATATCCTTGTTGATAACTTGGATATTTCAAGTAAACTATTATATAACCAGCAAACAGGGACATATAGTTTTGACTTTACTTAATGGTGTTGTGAGTATTTTCATAACTATAGCATATAGTGGGGGGAGAACAGGTTTATTTGCTTCACTCTCATATTTATTAGAAAATATTATTTTCATTGCATATGATGCTTCCTTTTTTAGAGAGATGCTTTTTATGATATTAAAATGGTCCCACTATATCCACATTTTGTAAGGTCTTTAGCACAAAGGAATACTGCATTTGTCAAAGGTCTTTTCTAAATCTTATAAGATGATCATATGATTTCAGATGTTTGGGGTTTCAAAATTATTAATTATATTATTTTCTTACTATTGAATCAACCTTGCTACCCTGGTAAAAACTTGGACATAAAGAATAATTTCTTGGGTAAACTGCTATATTCTGATATTGACTTCTCATCTATGGCTCATTACCGTATAATATAGTTTATTTGTTTATCCCTTTATATTTTTGAATAGCTTATTTGCTTCATCAGATATTGTGGTCACAATCCCTGATTTTTAAAAATTAACTTGATACACAGTAAATTTTTTGCTATCTCTTCAGTTTTTTTAAAACCATATTTTTGTAAGTATCACATTGTAAGATTTGTTTTCTTATTTGTCACTTTTTGTTTCAATAGTTTATTTAATATATTCACATTTAAAGTTACATGCAGTAGTTTTTTTTCAGAATTTTTAGTTTATGTTTAATTGGATATATTTATTTGTTGTTTTTTAGTTTCTTTAGTTGCATGCTCAATTCATCAATCTGTTCTTCATTGTTGATATAACATGTATATATATTTCCTTTTCTGCTTTCCATGTTTTCCAATAATTCTGGTATATTGTCTCAAGGGAGGAAGTGCATTTGGATGTTTAGAAGAATAAGTCAGAAGTGTTAGATGATCCAAAGGGCAAATAATATATGGTCCCAAGTTAGGAAAGAATTCAAATAATTTGGTGCCTAAGCAGATTTGAGACGAGAGAATTTATATAGTTTGTTATACTTGGTATGGTGAGTTAACTGGCATTTTTATATATCCTGGTATATGATGTGCTTGCCCTCTTTGCTACATTGAATACACTGGCTATGGACAACTACCACTTACTGCTAAAATTTTTGGCAGAAGACAACACTGTATTTGAACTAAGGAGGATGCACTTTTGCACAGAACTAAATCCTTTCTGTGCTTTCTTTCTTTTTAAATATTTTTATATTTAATATTTTTCCAGTTACATTTAAAAAAACAAATGTAAAAAATTGTTTTAACTTTTGAGTTCCAGATTCTTTCCCTTATCCCCACATTAAGAACTCCATTAGGAAACCACATGTGAAGTAATGCAAAACATTTCCATAAAAGTTATGTTGTGAAAGAAAACAAAGATCTTCCATCCCAATAAAAATAAAGAAAAATAAAGTTTTAGGGAGAGAGAGAGAGGAGAAAGAATGATTCAATATGTTTTCAGAAGCAATCATTTTCTTCTCTGGGTATGTATGGAAAGGATTTTTCATCACAAGTTCTTCAGAGTAGTCGTGGATTACTATATTGCTGAGAAGAGCTAAGTCCTTTACAGTTGGACATCCTAGGTCATGGCTATTATTTTGCATATATTACATTACACTTTAATAAGCAGGCTTAAATTTTTCCTCTATCTTTCCCTCTTCTACTGTAAACAAAATACTGTATTTTTTCAGTTACTTTACCTTATTCCTTTTGTTAAAGTGACCCTATTCCTAGGTCACAACTATTATTTTTATATATTACATTACACTTTGACAAGCAGGCTTATATTTTTCTCTAATTTTCCCTCTTCTATTGTAAACAAAATACTGTATTTTTTTTAGTTACTTTACCTTATTCCTTTCGTTAAAGTGCACTTGCATTCTTCCCCTTATTCCTGATAATTTTTTTCTGATTTTTTACCTCTTTCCCTTCATGATTTTTCTGATTTGATTTTTTTTCTTGCTTTTCTCTAGTTTTATAATTCTCCTCATTTTTTTCTAGTCTGTCAAGTAGAGTCTTCCTTCCTCTCTTCCTGTTCAACTAGCCCTGTTTATTAGTTTTTAAAATTTCACTTTTTTGTACACACCCTTTCCAAAAAGGATTTTTCTCCTCTTCAATATCCTAGTCCCTTCATTAACCATATATTCTTTTTCTGTCTACTTTGGACTCCCAGAAATTACTCTTGTATTCAGAAAGTGCAGATTTCTGAATGGCATCTTTCTATGGAAAGACTTAAGAGAATCTATGACAAGGTAAAAAGGGATCTGAAACTTGACACACTCTGCTACTGCAATAATTAATTCAGACAATATATGTAAAAGATTTTTTTCCAAGAACTAGCTAAGGCTAACAAGGTTGATTATAGATATTTGGTGATGATTTTTCTGACCAAGAGAGCCCATCAAACAAAAAAAAGAGAAACACAAGTCTTCAATCAAATGCAATCTTCTTCATCTTATGAAGTGAAAGTTTCAGAGTACTGGCAGAAAACATTAAGAACAAGAGTTCAGATTATCTATAAACATTAACATACCTGTTAGTACCAAGCTGGTAGGGTTTTAATAAATGACACAGGAATGGAAATAATTTTAAAGAAATAAAATTATAATAATATTGGTATTATTACCATAAATGATACCAAGAGAAAAGGGATATATCAGTTTAATGGTTCAGAGTTTGTTCTTGAAGAAACATATAAAAGAAGTAACTTCATCATGTTTAGAGGCATCAAAGAACATAATTTTTTTAGACATTTGGTCACCCTGTATTCCGTTGGTAATGTTAAGTATTTACTAAAAAGCTTCCATGAAAACAATGGCAGTTTTGTATCACTATTTATTGTAGAAGATGAGAGGGTTTCTTTTAGAACAATAATATTCTGTAACATTCATATACCATAACTTATTCAGCCATTCTCCAACTGATGGACATCCACTCAGTTTCCAGTTCCTTGCTACTGCAAAAAGGGCTGCTACAAACATTTTTGCGTATGTGAAATGGACCTTATTCTTAACCCCACAAAAAAAGATACCAAAAAAAAAATCAATTAAAAAATCCATGTATGTCTACTTTCTCATCACTACAAAATTGTTTTAATGATAATCTATACAAATATTGAGAGAATACCTGATAAGTCTTTGAGAAAGGATTACTAGGCTTTTAAAATCATGTTCAACAAGATTATTTCTTTTAATTCACACAACTAAATGAAAAGCATAGTAAATACAAAATCCTACAGTGATTACTGCTAGTTAACAATAAAAAAAACTGACTTGATAGTATAAAACTAACCCTTGAGGATCCTCTTCAATACAGTGTTATCCATAATCATTCAAATGAGCTCAACAACCTAAGTGTCCAAAGATATAAAACCAGATACAAGAATAACTACCTTCTGACTATGAAAGAAAGTTATAAGAACTCAGACCTGATTCATTAGTATATACTTTTTCAACAATATAGGAAAAATAAGGAGGATACAGAATTGAAAAAGAGAAAAGAACCTTTGGGAAAATGCAGTGTTCTTAATGACTTTATCCTCCCTCAAATAAAAATCCATCTTTTTTTTTTTTAACATCAATATTCTTCTTGGGTTTTGTCATGCAGTATCACAGTATCTGAAAAAAGGTGATCCAAAAAGCAATAGAAATGCCCAGGTGAATGGGAGGAGGGAAGAAGAAGAGGAATGAGGAAGGAGGAGAAGGAGAGGGAGAGAGAAAGGGAGGAGAAGGGGGAGGAGGAAAAGGAGAAGGGGTAGAAGGAAGAGGAAGAAGGGGAAGAAGTAGAAAAAGAGGAAGAAGAAGAAAAAGAATAGGAAGAAGAAGAAGAGAGTTAGATAGTGAAAGGAAAGGATCACCAATAGATAGCATCCATATGATGTTAGAGGAACAAAGGGAGGGCACCTTCCTAGCTGTACCAGATCTAAAACTATATTATAAAGCAATGGTCATCCAAACCATTTGATACTGGCTAAGAAATAGACTAGTTGATCAGTGGAATAGGTTAGGTTCACAAGACAAAATAGTCAATGACTAGAGTAATCTAGTGTTTGAAAAGCCCAAAGATCCCAGCTTTTGGGATGAGAATTCACTATTTGACAAAAACTGCAGGGAAAATTGGAAACTAGTATGGCAGAAACTAGGTATTGATCCACACATAACACCATATACCAGGAGAAGGTCAAAATGGATTCATGATCTAGTCATAAAGAATGATATTATAAACAAATCAGAAGAACATAGGATAGTTTACCTCTCAGACCTGTGGAGAAGGAAGGAATTTGTGACCAAAGAAGAACTGGAGATCATCAATGATCAAAAAATAGATAATTTTGATTATATTAAGTTAAAAAGTTTGTATATAAACAAAATTAATGCAGACAAGATTAGAAGGGAAGCAATAAACTGGGAAAACATTTTTATATTCAAAGGTTCTGATAAAAGCCTCATTTCTAAAACATATAGAGAATTGGCCTAAATTTATAAGGAATCAAGGCATTCTCCAATTGATAAATGGTCAAAGGATATGAACAGACAATTTTCAGATGAAGAAATTAAAACTATTTGCAGTTATATGAAAAGATGCTCCAAATCATTATTGATCATGGAAATGCAAATTAAGACAACTCTGAGATACCACTAAAAACCTCTCAGATTGACTAAGATGACAGGAAAAGATAATGACAAATGTTGGAGGGGAGGTGGGAAAAGTGGGGCATTGATGCACTATTGGTGGCGTTGTGAACGGATCCAACCATTCTGGAGAGCAATTTGGAACTATGCTCAAAAAGTTATCAAACTGTGCATACCCTTTGACCCAACAGTGTTTCTACTGGGATTCTATCCCAAAGAGATCTTAAAGGAGGGAAAGGGACCTGTATGTGCAAGAATGTTTGTGGCAGCCCTTTTTGTAGTGGCAAGAAACTGGAAACTGAGTGGATACCCATCAATTGGAGAATGGCTGAATAAATTATGATATATGAATGTTATGGAATATTATTGCTCTGTAAGAAACGACCAGCAGGAGGATTTTTAGAGAGGCCTGGAGAGACCTACATGAACTGATGCTGAGTGAAATGAGCAAAACTAGGGGATCATTATACACGGCAACAACAAGATATATGATGATCAATTCTGATGGACATGGCTCTCTTCAACAATGGGCTCAATTAAAACCCACTTCCAATTGTTCAGTGATGAAAAGAGCCATCTAGACCCACAGACAGGATTGTGGGAACAGAGTGGAGATCACAACACAGCATTTTTACTTTTTCTATTGTTATTTGGTTGCATTTTGTTTTCTTTCTTGAATACATATACATATATTGGATTTAACATATATTTTACCATATTTAACATGTATTGAACTACCTGCCATCTAGGAGAGGGGGTGGAGTGAAGGAGGGAAAAACTTGGAACAGAAAGTTTTGCAAAGATCAATGTTAAAAAATTACCTATGCATATGATTTGTAAATAAAAAGCTTTAATAAATAAATAAAAAGAAAAGGGAAAAAATTAAGGGAGGGCACTTTGAAAGTTTGGTAGCTTTAAGCTCAAGGATTAAAAGAGAAAAAGATTAGCACAGAAGAATAATCATGGAGAGGTGGTTGATATGTACTATCCTGAGAAATTTTCCTCTTGGATGAGATCAGAGTTCTATGGAAATACTGAGTATGATAAAAACAAAATGTGGCATTTCCAATGTTTTCTAAAAGATGTAAACTAGTGCTTTTGTAAACATAGATAAATAATAATTATAAACAGAAACCTACAAATAGGGCTAAAATCACTAAGTAAATATGTGATTCATAGCCTATTAATATATGCAAACAAGGATTTATTAAGTCTTTTCTATGCTAAGTATTAAGGATACAAAAAAGAAAATGTGACAGACCCTGCCTTCAGAGAATGTACATTCTACCAAGAGAGAGAACATATACATCGATTAGTATATAGAGAACAAATTTTTAAAAAAAAAATTAAAGATAGTTTCGAAAGAAAAGGCCCTACCAATTGGGAGAAAAGGAAAAACTTCATTTAAAAGGTGGTCTTTGAGCTTTGTCTTGAAGGAAGTATAAGGGTAGAGGTAGACCAGAAGTTCTGTGACATGGAGGTAAAAAGGGAATGCCTTGTAGGTATGTGGGATGAGGCACAATAAGGTCAATGGTACTGAATCGGAGAGTATAGGAAGAAAAATAATGAAAAATGAGGCCTGAAAAGTCAGAGTGAAGTAAGGCTGTAACAAACTTTTAAAATCAAAACACAATAGTTTATATTGTATCCTAGCAGCAACAGGGAGCCAACAGAAGTGACATGATGGTCAGACCTGGACTTAACAAAAGCATTCTGGGAATATGTGGAGGAAAGACTGAAAAAAAGAGACATAACCTGTGACAGAAGCAATTCAAGCCGTAGATGTAAATGAAAAGGTGATAAACGAGAAACTTTGCAGAGACAGAGAAAATACTTGGCATGTTTATGTGGGGTTAAGTACAGTGAGAAATGTTTGCCCGATGACACAGGTATCTATATGTGCAGTACTGTAGTTTTCTTACAAAATTTCAATAAAAGAAGCTGCTTTTTATCACTTAAATAGTTTGGAGACCTTTCAAAACTATATAAGGTTGCTCTTTAACAAACAGAGGACTGGGCCACTAAGCAGAATGCCCCCTTTGCAGTATACCACTAATGTACCAGGTCACTATAGAGAATAAATTTTGATAACTAATGGTAAGCTCTTTCTGTTCTTTTGGACAGAAACAACACATTTTGTTTTTATTCTATTCCCTATTTAATTCCCTATCTATTTAGGAGATATAACAAATTATTTTAAAACTGTAATAATCAAAGTGGAGTTTAAAAAAATCTCTTAATAAAAAATGAAATAAAGTAAAATCTTGCAGACTCAATTTCAGTATTGCCCATATAATAAACAGTAAAATCACTGTGTCTAGAACAATGGAGGTAACCTTGTGAAAAATATGAGGTTGAACATGACATGAAAGAATGGGAGGTCATAGTCCTATTTTCAAAAATTCAATAAATTAAAACCTTAAAACTGAACTATAAAAGCTTTCCTTATTGGGGGGGGGGGGGGGGGGGGGGAGGGGAGAGGTCCTATGTAAAAAGTTACAAGCTAAAAACAGCCCTTTGAAATACTCCATATAAAATTACAAAACAAAAATCCCTGATCTTAGGGACACATTTACCTTATGCTAACTTCAGGATGTGAATCAAAATGTGGCTTCACTAAACTGAAATAACAAGACTCTAAAGAAACAGTCTTTAACCAACAACACTACCACTTTGTCATCCCTCTACTACAATTTTTTTTTCTACATGAGTGTTAAACCCCAGCACATCTTTAAAAAAATCCCACTTCAAAATGTCATTTGTAATTTTTATAAAGCAGCATTTCATTAAGCCATTCTCACCAAAGTAGAACCTATCTTGATCTTAAGCAAAGTGTAGTCAGAACAGACCCTCTCCAAGCCACTATAAATATGGAATAAGCAGGAAAGGTCTAATGTCTCTCTGCTTAGCAGAGGTCATTTCATCACTAGTACAGAAGTTACATGAGAAGCTGGAGGTTCCCACCTTAACCATGGCAACAATCACAAAAACCAAACAAGGAGAATGAACCTTTTTAAGGTCATCCACTTGGAGCTAAAAATTAATTTGAAAATAGCTCACTCCTCCATAACAAGGAACTATTGTATAGCAAACATTTGTCAAGGATTTCTACTTATCTCATTAGGCCTTCCATTTAACAATTTTCTTTTTAGTCACGAGCTAAATCAATCACTATAAGATGTTCTCTAGTCAATTTAAAGAAACTATTGCTCCTACTTTAAAGGGATGTACAGCAAAATATCTCCAACATAATCGGCTATACAATACTAAAGGAGTTAAAAGAATGCTATAACAAGTATTTGATTTAACTCCAGAAATGTAATTTCACTCACTTTAAAGAGAACTTCCTCTACCAATGAAGATTAGCAACTATTCTGCAATTTATATTTTTAAGAATTTACCTAAAATACCGAGAAAGCAACTAATGGTATATTCTGAAGCAGAATTTGAACTCAGACTTCTCCTTCTTAGAGATTCAGCTGAGGAATCTGTATTTAAATCTAGAGTCACAAAAGTAAGAAGCCATTATAGATTCTCAAGCAGAGATGTGATATGGTCCAATCCAGTCTTTAGGAAAAGTACTTGTGACAAAAGTGTACAATATGGATTGAAGAGAGGAAAGAATTTTTGCAGGGAAATCAATCAGAAAGTTACTTCATATAATGATTCAGGTGAGGGGGTCATAAGGGTCTGGATTAAGATGGTAGCTATGTGAATGGAGAGAGAAAGATTAATGAATGATGCCGTAAAGATAAAATTGAAAAGACTTGGCAACTAACTAGATATATAAGATGAGGGAATGAGGAGTCAAGCTCCTCAAACTTGCTGGAAACTGAAGTGATCAGAAGAAGGATGATATCCTGAATAGAGAAATTCAGAAAGAAGCAAAATAATGAGTTCTGTTTTATACATGTTAAGTTTAGAATACTTCGGGGACATCCAAGTGTATATGTTAAATAGGCAGCTGGTGATTCAAGAATGTCACTAAGTACAGAGATAGGACTGAATATAGAGATCTGGGAGTCATCTGTATAAAAACTGTACTAATGAGAGCTGAGTATGTTAAGGAGAAAAGCGTTGAGGGAATCCATATTTAGGAAACTTCTCCTTCTCCCTTTAAGGACACAGATGATGATTCAAAGAATGAGATTGAAGAGGGAGAAGACGAATAAGAAGAAAACCAAGACAAAGAAATATCATGAAAACACAAAGAAAAAAACCTTAAAAGGAGAGAACGTTTTAAAGAAGGTTGAAGACTGTTAATTGGTAAATGCTCAAAGGATATGAACAAACAATTTTCAGACAAAAGAAATTAAAGTCATTTCTGATCATATGAAAAAAATGCTCTAAATCACTATTGATTAGAGAAATACAAATTAAAGCAATTCTGGAGCACTATCTCACACCTCTCAGATTGGCTAAAATAACAGGAAAAGGTAATGATTAATGTTGGAGGAGATGTGAGAAAACTGAGACACTAATACATTGTTGATGGAGTTGTCAACTGATCCTACCATTCTGGGGAGCAATTTGGAACTATGCCCAAAAGGCTATCAAGCTGTGCATACCCTTTGTTCCAGCAGTATCTTTACTAGGTCTGTATCCTAAAGAGATAAAAAAAAATGGGAAGGGACCCACATGTGCAAAAATGTTTGTAGTAGCCCTTTTTGTTGTGGCAAGGAACTGGAAACTGAGTAGATGGATGCCCATCAGTTATGGTCATATAAACATAATAGAATATCATTGTTCTACAAGAAATGATCAGCAGAATGATTTCAGAGGTCTCAAGAGACTTATGTGAATTTTATATGAAGTGAATAGAACCAGAAGAACATTATATATAGTAACAACAAGATTATATGATGATTAATTTTGATAGACATGGCTCTTTTCAACAATGAGGGGATTCAGGTCAGTTCCAATGGTCTTGTGATGGAGAGAGCCATCTACATCCAGTAAGATGACTATGGGGACTGAATGTGGATCATAACACAGTATTTTCACCTAAGCTGGTATTGTTGTTATTTGCTTGCATTTTGTTTTCTTTCTCATTTTTTTTCCTTTTTGGTCTGATTTTTCTTGTTCATCTTGATAAATGCAGTTTATATTGATAAATATGTTTAGAAGAATTGCACATGTTTAACCTATATAGTATTACTGTCTAGGGAAGGGAAGAGGTGGGGAAGAAGGGAGAAAAATATGGAACACAAGGTTTTACAGAGGTGAAGGTTGAAAATTACCTTAGCATATATTTTGAAAATTAAGTTATTATAAAAAATAAAATTCTGAATTTATGAAGAAAGTACTGATATTTATTTGAAGAATTTATTCATATTTATCATCAAGTAAATTATAGAATAAATATTCAAAGCTATTTTGTTTCAGGATAACATGAACATAAAAATTTTAATCTGTTCTATTTTTTAAAAAAGGAAGAAGATGAAGATTGGGAAAAGACCATCAGATTTGGCAAATTAAAAGATCATTGGTAATTTGAGAGGATAGCTTAAGAGTACTGATAATTAAATAAATTTTTGTGAATAGTTTAAGAATGGTAGGATTTCTTAAATTCTCTATACTAATTTTCAATATATTCTACTATTGTTGGCCATGTAGAAATGAGAGCCATTTTTATTTTATTTTATTTTGAGATTGTCATCTTCCACATTCAAAAAGAATACACTTCCTAGGGACCAATCTGGTGATGATGTCTTTCTTTACTTCTGCTGCACTGGTTCTCAGTAGCAAAGTCTATCATTAAAAACAGACTTCAGAAACTTCAAAGTTTTTCCAGTTTGAGAGAAGTGCTATGACTTGGGCTCTACTAGAGAAATCTTAGGGAAACTGGGGTCACCTTTCACTACAACAAGGTAATAGAACAGTACATTTATGGATAAATAATGGTATTTAATCAAAACAAAACCATTTTTCCTGTTTCTTAATTTGTATACAATTTTACCCTCAATAATACTTAGGTTAAATAAGTTATAGAATCCCATATAATTAAGTAAAAAGGCATAGAGTTTTAGAGATTCTAACAGTTTTATGAATAACCCAAATAATAAGCCTGTATTTAACTAGAATCTAGAAGGCTCAAATAAACAATTTTTAAAAAATCTTGCATGTCATCTAAATTTGACAGTGAAATAAATGACAAGCTGCAACCTGGAAATGTTATTCATCTTAAATCAACTTCGAGACTGTCTTATAGGGTCAATGAAGATTCAGGGAACTCTTCAAAATTTAGACCTGCAATACTGTCCAATGAAAACTGATGTTCATAATTTTAACCATGCGACACTCAAAAAGTTGTCATCTGAACCATCAAAAACAATTAAATTATATCTTTAATATACTTTTAGCACTTTTATTTTTTTTAATTTGCTAAAACAATATCAGCATAATTCAATTCAAAACCATTTATTAAGTGTCTACTATATTCAAGACACAATATGGAGTGTTAGGGCTAAATACAAAATGATGCCTACTCTCAATGTGCTGATATTCTAGTAGAGGAACACTTAAATGCAATACAATGCAATACAATACAAGTTGAGGGGAGATATTAGTATTTGTAGGGATTGAGATAAGCAGGGGTGGGATTTTTTTTTGATAGATTGAAACTGACAGATTATTGGTTCTAAACAACTCTGCACTCCATAATTTATACCTATGCAATGTAAATAAATGAGTTCAATAATTCTTTCCCTTTTCCCCAATGTTTTATAGTGTACTGGATAGGAAAAGGATTGAAGGAAAAGAAATGTATTTAGAAATCAAGATAATGGAGAAGTCTCAGATGGAATACAGAGAGGCTTGATCCTGTACAGGGTTCAAGAACAGTTGCTAATTATTAGTTTTATCACTTGTAGCCAGTTCCAAGTCACGGAACAAAAGATCACTGAGGAGGGAATCTGTGCCTTGCACCTTCAGGTGTCTGAAGGTGAACAGTAGTCTTGAAGTTTGAGATATGCCCTGAGGGAGCAGAAGCAAGTGACTTGTCCAGGATCACATAGCCAGTAAGTAGTAAGTGTCTAAGGTCAGATTTGAACTCAGGTCCTCCTGACTTCAGGGCTTACTCTATATACTGGGCTATCTCGCTGCCCTATCTTTCTATCTTCTCACTTTTAAGTAGAAATTTTGGAAGCAGCATGGTGGAATGGTCAGAGAAATGATTTTCAGTGATTTTAGAAACACTGGTTTCAGGAATGTCAGGAAGACAGAGGTGGCTATGTGATCCTGGGAAATCATTCAATTTTTCAGTGTCCCACGCAATTCTTTAAGACAACAGACTATAGAGCAATATCAATTTATACTGTAAAATAGAGTTTCCTCATTGGGCATTCTTTACACTGATGAAATCACAGGTCAAGATGGCCACCAAAGAACAAAGATGCAAGAATTTACTATCTCACCTTATGAAAATATATTGACATACAGGTGAGAAAACCATTTTCTTATACCCCAAAAAAAGAGATGTGAAATAACAATCAAAGAAAAAGAGGTTATTAAGTCATAAATTAGGACTTGCTTTCTACATTAAATTAGAACAGTATTCAAGAAATCATTGATGTTTTTCTATCATTTTTCTTACCTAACTTTTAATATCTTTAGTTCAATAAGAAATCCATTACAAACTAAATTAATATTGCTAATATAATAATAATGAGGGTTAAAATAGAAATGGTGTACTCTGGAAAACTTCAGTGTACTGCCATTATAAAAGTCATGTGAATAATGTTAAAGAATGATTTACTGATCTGTGTAGGAAGATCCAGAATCTTGCTTATAACTGATTTCTTCCATCTTTTGAACTAACATTCCATCTATTCTCATGTAGTCATAATCACAGTTATAATTGTTTTTGATAATCAGAATTTTTTTTGGCAGGAATAGATAAAGTCAGAATTCACAATCATTCTTACCAGTGGGTAGTCCTTTTCCTCTCAATCGGTCCCGGAGGGCTTGGCTTCTATCAGGGCGTAGATTTTGTTCGTTGTTATAGGGAGGTTGATCCATCTGTATAAATAATCAGAAGTCAGCACTGGCAAGGATTCTTCTCATCCAAACCTACATCTTTCCTTTTAATAATCTGCACAGCAACAATAGTAAGTCACTTGGGAGTTTTTCTCTAGCAACCACAAAGGAACCTCCTTCCTGCCTTCAATTCATTGTTTTGGTTAGACATGAAATCTCAGGTCTAGCCCAATCACCTTCAGAAAATGAAAATGAAATGCAGATGTCAAAAAGTAATGTGCACTTGACAAATTGTTGATGGAGTTGTAAACTAATCCAATCATTCTAGAGAGCAATTTGGAACTATGCCCAAAGGACTATCAAACTGCATTTCCTTTATCTAACAGTGTTTCTATTGGATTTGTGTTCCAAAGAGATCATAAAAAAGGGGAAAGGATCCACATATGCAAAAATATTTGTAGCAGCCCTCTTTATAGGGGCAAGGACCAGGAAACTGAGTAGGTGTCCATCAGTTGGAGAATGGCTGAATAAGTTATGGTATATGAATATGATAGAATATAGTTCTATAAAAAATAATCAGAAGGATGATTTCAGAACGGTCTGGAGAGACTTACATGAACTGATGCTAAGTGAAGTGAGTAGAACCAAGAGAACATTGTACACAGCAACAATAATATTATGTGATGATCAATTCTCATGAATGTGGTTCTTTTCAACAATGAGGTGATTCAGGGCAGTTCCAATAAACTTGTGATGGAGAGAGCCATCTGCATCCAGAGAGAGGACTTTGGGGACTATGTGGATCACAACACAGTTTTTCCACCTTTGTTATTGTCATTTGCTTGCTTTTGGTTTTCATTCTCATTTTTTTCCCCTTTTTGATCTGATTTTTCTTGAGTAGCATGATACATATGGAAGTATATTTTAAAAAGCTACATATATTTAACCCATATTGGATTATTTACTATGGGGGTGGAGGGGAAGGGAAGAGAAGTAGAAAAATTTGGAACATATGGTTTTGCAGGGGTGAATGTTGAAAACTATATCTTTGCATGTATTTTGAAAATGAAAAGCTATTATTAAATTTTTTTTTAAGTAATGTGCACATAAGTTAATGAAATCAAATCAGCAAGCATTTATTTAGGTGCCTACTGTGTACCAGACATTGTATTAAGGGCAGAAATGGTTTCCACCCTCAGGGAATTCCCAACCTAATGGGAGAAACAATATCCAAACAACTATAAATAAACAAGATACAGTTTGAATAAGTTAGGGAATAATCCTCAGAGGGAAGGCATTAGTCTTTAGGAGGTTCAGAAAAAGCTTCTTATAGAATGTGGTATTTTAGCCAAGTCTTGATGGAATGGGGGAAAGCAAAGGGGAAGTAGAATCAGTTTATTTTTCCTAATTTGTTTTTATTTTCTGTTTCAAATTCACTCCCTCCCCAATCTACCTCTCATCAACATTACAAATATACATAGTCTTGAAAAACAAATTACCACATTAGCAATGAGAACCAAAAAAAGGCAAGAAAAAGACAGTAGAAAATATGCTTCAAACTGCACTCCACATATTACTTTCTATCTGGAGATTAATAACTTTTCATCCTTTAGAATCATGGTAGGTCACTATGTTGATCAGTACTAAGTCTTATCATTACAGTGTTGTGTTACTATGTAAATTGTTCTGGTTCTGTTACTTTATTTTGCATCAGTTCATACAAGTCTTCCCAGATTTCTCAAAAACTACGGCAATCATCATTTCTTATAATACAACAATATTTCATCACAATCATATGCCACAACTTGTTCAGCCATTCCCCAATTGATGGGCATTCCCTTAGGTTCTGATTCTTTGCAATCTCAAAAAGAGATGCTGTTTTCATACAAGAGTATTTGACCTTTTTCCTAGTTCTCTTTGGGGTACACAGCTCATAGTAGTAAGTCTGGGTCAGAGAAAGTAACATTTAATAGTTTGGGAGGTTTAATTACAAACTGCTTGCCACAATGGGAGGAATACTTTCTGAGGGATTTAAAAGTGGAAGGAACTTTAAATATTACTTTGTCCAAGCCTTTCATTTTATAGAGGAGCAAACCTAAGTTCAGAGAAATGAAATGGCAAGACTACACATGTTGATAGAAGTGCCAAGACTATATATAGGCCAGTTCCTATATCTCAGATTTAGGAGGATATCTCAGATCCATTAACAATGAATTAGTATATCTGCTTTCCCACAGTCTATATAGCTTTTGCTGTTTTCTGTCAAATTTGACAATTTTATGGATGTGATGAAGTAGAATCACAGTTATTTTAATTTTCATTTCTCGAATCATTTCTTAGTGATATAGAGCCTTTTAAAAATATGGCTATTAACAGCTTAGGTTTCTTCTGAATTCTTCTTTTGAATATTTTATCAATTAGAGAATGGCTCTTATTCTTGTAAGTTTGAATTATTCTCTTTATTTAAAAAATGACTTATCAGATGAGTTTAATACAAATATTTTCCCTATTTATCAGCTTCTCTTTTGATTTTTAACTGCAAGCTGTTCATTTTATTTTCTGTGATCCTTTTTACCTCTTGATTTGACCTCATTAATTCTTCTACTAATAACAGACCTGATTGGCAATTTCTTCCTAACTCCTCTAATTGATTTATTATGTTCCCCTTTATGTCTAAGTCATGTATCCACTGGAATCATATTTTGATATATGATTTAAGATGGGTTCTATGCCTAGTTTCTGCCTCACTGGGTAAGGATTAATATAAATCCTTTGTTCTAAACTGTCAATTCTTTCCCCAACTTTTTTCTTCCAAATTCATTTTCATTTTTTCCCTTCAAGTTCTTTCATTTTATTTACATTTTCAACTCTCTTTTTTTCTTTTTCTCTGACGCTGTCTCTCCATACTGGATCTTGTATGGATCAATTTATATCCATTTTATTTTCTCCAATAGAACATAAGCTCCTTGAAGGCAGGGAATGTTTTTCCTTTTTCTTTGTGTCTCCAGAATTTAAGAGTTTCAGATATATATTAAGTGCTTAATCAACAACTGATTGACATAACTATAGTGAAATCTTATTCCTCTTCTTAAGATAATGAAAAACCAAAATATATTGATCCAATTATAATAATCAATTTTATTTCTTCCTTTAAAACATGCTCTTAAAAATATCCAAATTCATATGAAAATTCTGAAATTTCATGCATTTCTGATGAAGACACTAATAAAAAATAAAACACCAGCAAAAGCATCGATACACAAAATTAAGTAACAGAAATCTTTAATACACCTTTGCATAATACTCATTTTTCATCTTCTTGTACTTCTTAGAATGTACTAGAATCCATACCAGAAAACAGTAATCAGTTAAATTAGATATCTTTCTTTCTTATCATAGTCCTTAAATCACCTAATCTGTCTTTATGACCTGAATTCTGTTACTTCATTTCTTAAAATAAGACTTAATTGGGACTACTCCTAAGAGAATATAATTATTTAAGACATTATAACTAATTTTATTGTCAATCCATAAAGGTAAAGGGAATAAAATGAATCAACAGGACTTCAAAATTTAAGGGACAAGATATCAAAGATCCCATTATATACCAATAATAGCAAGCTCCTAATTGCCTTTCTACCTAGAACCTCAAAATACTCACTCATAAGCAGTATTTCTATTTACCTGTTTGGTAAAATGGAATTGTTTTTCCAAATTGAAGAGCAGAGATTGTAAGTAATTTTATGATGACAATACTTTAAACTTTTGAATACTCAAAATCATTTGATAATTGGAACAGAGCTTATTTAGCCACAATTGTAAAAGGACACTCTCTTCCACTTTTATCTGCTATTTAAATCTCTTTGAATTACACAGCAACAGAAATGACTATTTTTAGTATCAGACACAAAGTACCACAATTCCCACAATTGTACTATTAGTTATATCTACAGAAACATAATGCAAAAAGAAAAAGATTCTTTTTTTTTTCTTTTTTAAGGGATGGCCTCATGAAAAGAGAGAAGAGATAGCTATATTTGGAAAGGAATATAAAATTACAAAAACATAACTTTTGCCTCTTTTCTTTTTCAAGTAAGTTAAATATAATAGATGAGGAGCCAGGAATCTAGAACTTGAGTTCTACCTTTGCCTCTCACTAGCTTATAAAATAATAAACAAGCTGAATCAGATGATCTCTAAGGTCTTAGTTCTAAAGTCTTTAATCCTATGAATTTGTTACCTGCATTGTAAAATTAAAATAATTTACTATTTCCTAGTTATCTCTTTTATTGTAGACCAGAGATCAGCAAACTATATACCCAGAGGGTTAAATCTTTCCAAACAGCTAAGATTAGATCTTCCATTTTAACCATGTTTTAAATACAAATTTTTTTTTTTAAAGATTTTTTAACAGATTTTAATCATTTTTGGAAAAAAAAAAAAACTGATATACTCTCTGTGGGCTTTTCCCCTTGGCTTATCACAAAGGCACAGTCCTCTCTCTTTTTGTTCTAGATTTTCTTTTTCTCATTTGTATGTCATTTTAAAATCAGCCTATCCTTTTAATTTATATAGCATAATGAGATCAAAATTTGAGATCAAAATTACAAGTGACATATTTTAGAATTTGTTTTATACATTATATTCAATAAATATACACTTTAAAATGTAAAAAGTAGATAATTTGAAGGTCATACAAACAGGCAACAGACTGAATTTGACTCTTAGGAGTGGTTGGCCAACAAGAACAAGTTGTAGGAACAATTTAGTAAATTAATTCTAATATTTATTTCTCATTTTCAGAAGCTAACTGTGTATATTAATATGGATATTTCTTATCTATATATGGTATGTACATGTTTATTGTGTGTGTGTGTATGTGTATGTGTATGTGTGTGTGTGTATATATATATATATATATAAATATATATATATATATAAAATATATATATATATGCCTTATCTCTCCATCTTACCCCAGATTCCTACCTCATTGTCAGCTCCTTGAGAGCTTTTATATTCTTCTTTTTTTAATTATTAAAGTTTTTTAATTTTCAAAAGATATGCATGGATAATTTTTCAATGTTAATTCTCACAAAATCTTGTGCTCCAATTTTCCTTCTCTTCCTCCCACTCCCTTCCTTAGATAGCAAGTGATCCAATATATATTAAACATGGTAAAAACATACGTTAAATCCAATGTATGATACATATTTATACAATTATCTTGTTACACAAGAAAAATCAAATCATAAAGGAAAATGAGAAAGAAAATAAAATGCAAGCAAAAACAAAATACTAATGGCTATGTTATGAGCCACACTCAGTTCCCACAATCCTTTCTCTGGGTACAGATGACTCTCTTCATCACAACATCATTGGAACTGGTCTGAATCATCTCACTGTTGAAAAGAGCCACATTCATCAGAGATGATCATCCATAATCTTGTTTTTGCTGTGTAATGTTCTCACTTTACATCAGTTCATATAAGTCTCTCCAGATCTCTCTGAAATCATCCCGCTGATCGTTCTTATAGAACAATAATATATTCCATCACATTCATATACCATAATTTATTCAGCCATTCTCCAACTGATGGGCATTTACTCAGTTTTCAGTTTCTTGCCATTACAGAAAGGGTTGACACAAACATTTTTGCACGTGTGGGTCCATTTCCCTGCTTTAAGATCTCTTTGAGATATAAGCCCAGTAGAGCCACTGCTGGGTCAAAAGGTATGCACAGTTTGATAGCTCTTTGGGCACAGTTCCAAATTCCTCTCCAGAATGGTTGGATAACTTCACAACTCCACCAACAATATATGAACGTGAGGGCTTTCATCTTTATGTCCTCAAAACCTAACACAGTTTACATATAATAGATATTTAATACATATTTCCTGAACTGAAATGGTGAATTCAACAACAGCAACAACAACAAAAAATTTAATTGCCAAACATTCAAAATTTTAAAATTAATTTAATGAGATGGAATTATTGATGAAAAAACCACTAGACAGTTTATTCTTTTCATCTGGTGACCAAAAAAAGTCAAAGGAGCTTATAGAGGTCAAACACAAAAAGAATACATATATAAAGGAGCAATTTTTGTAATAGTAAGCCACTTAGAGCAATGAACCAGTTTGACTAGATAAATTACAGTGCATGAATGTAAATGATTACTTTTGAGCCATAAGAAATGATGAATGTGAGAAATTCAAACAAACATGGAAGACCTGTATGAAACTGATGTGGAATGAAAGTAGAACCACAATTAAAACAGTCACAATTTCTATAAAAGTAAAGCAATAGGGTAGCTGAATTCAGAATAAACATCATGACCAATTTTGGTATAGATGAGTGAAAAATAATATTTCTCTAATTTCAGTAGTGGGGAGGTATATGATATTATATCTGTTATCAAAAATAAGTTTTGTTCAACTGTTTTTCTCTGTTGTGAGGAAGAATTAGGTAAGGCAGAAATAATGGAAAATTACTGTGACTTTTTTTTAAACCATCAATAAAACTTTTAAATTTAAAAATAGACATGCATAAATACAATTTAAATTAAACGCCACAGATTAAAACAGTAGCTTACCCCAGAAAGGCTTCCAAGAACCAGCTTTACCAATTGTTTTACATAGGAGAAAGAAGGTGCACAGTTGCTGTTCCTAATGTGAGCACTGCAAGCATCCAGGACAGTACGTGTAGAAACACGAGCATAAATAACATCCTCACACATTCCAAGCAATATGCTGTTGAGATGGTCTCCAAGCTTGATAGGCTGAGTACAAAAGAAGGAAAAGTCATGTTAAATTCACCTTTATAGACAATATAATAATAATAACTTTCATCATCATATACACTTTACACATACTTCAATGAAATCAGGGTAATCTTTTAAAAATAGTAATCACCCCACTCTAATAAATGGGAATGGAGGAAGGTAGTGTGCTTGGTTAGATTTTTCTTTTGATTTAACAGATTAGTAGTGTGTCTGTTTAATATACTTAAAAATAATTATTCTTGCCCCTGCCCAAAAAATATTTGGTAGCTGAGATACTAATGTAAATCAAAGCAAGTCTAAAGTTTTATTTCACACCTATAACACTGACAAATTTGGTGAAAGAAAAGAAAGAAAGAAAGGAAAGGAAAGAAAGGAAAAAGAAAGGAAAGAAAGGAAGAAAAGGAAGGAAGGAGAGAGGGGGAAGAGAGGCAGGGAGGAAAAGAAGGAGGGAGGGAGGGAGGAAAGGAGAAAATGACAACTGCTGAAGGAACTGTGGGAAAATAGGCAAATCAATGTACTAGTTGATAGAATTGTTAACCTAGTCCAGACATTCTGGAAAGCAATTTTGAACTATGCCTCCAAAGTCCATGTATACCCAGAAGTACTATTAATAGAACTATACCTGCAAGGAGATTAAAGAAAAAGGAAAAGATCTTATATGTATATATTTACATTGGTTCTGTGGTATGTGACTTTAATGGAAACCTACTGTGATATAAGAAATGACAAGCAGGATGATTTCAGAAAAATCTGGACTTACATGAACTAATAGAAAGTGAACAGAAGCAGTAGAATGCTGTACATAGCAATAGCAATATTGTTCTGTGAAGAACTATGAATGATTTAACTTTTCTCAGTAACAGAATGATTGAAGACAATCCCAAAGAATTAATAATGAAGCATATTATCCGCCTCCAGAGAAAAAATTGACATCGTTGAATACCGACTGAAGCATGATATTTTTTATTTTCCTTCTTTTTCTTTTATCTTCTTTACAAAATGGCTAATATAGAAATGTTTTATATCATTGTATCAGACTGCTTACAGCTTAGGGAGGGGGGAGAAGAGAGTAAGAGAAGAACAGAATTTAAAACTCAAACCTTAAAAAAAATGTTTAAAAATTATTTTGACATATAATTAAGAGAAAATGTATATTAAAAAAAAATTAGGTGCCTAACAAATTCTTGCTTAATGGTGCTGAATGTCAATCATCGTTATGACTAGCACTGAACTCTACTACAGAAGCAATGAAGGAATGTATAATTGAGAATTTAGTTGATACCTCTTGAGAAGAAAAAAATTTGATTTAAACTTTTCTAAGCAGTCTAAAGATTGATATTTGTTTCAAAAAATAACTTCACAAATACTGGATCACAAATAAGTGATCAGTTTTCTCAAATAATCTACCTGTAATTAAAAATAGACATGCATAAATACAATTTAAATTAAAAGCCACAGATTAAAACAGTAGCTTACCCCAGAAAGGCTTCCAAGAACCAGCTTTCCCAATTGTTTTACATAGGTTATTTTTTCCATCAAATTACACATTCCTACATTTCTTTGAAACATATCCACATTTTATATTTTTGCCGTATTTCATATGTAATTAAACTGCAAAATATATTTCTGGGAAATATTTTCTATGGCAATTTAACTTTCTTTTATCATTGTTAAGAATCAGGTAATACTGAATTATATACATAAATACATATATACATATGTATTGAACTAAAATGAGAAACATCTTTCAGTGAAGGTAAGAAGTAAAACTAGAATTTTACATGAACCTTAACAATTAAAAAAGAACTATTAATAATTAATTAATTATAATAATAATAATATATATATAATAAATTAATTAATAATTAATAATAATATCTAGATTCTACATTTACTAGCCACAAAAATACCATAAGAACCATAACAAGACTGGGATATAGAGAGCATGAAGAGATAAACTTAATTAAATAAATGACTGTAACCCTGTGGTATTTTTCCCATTTTAATTGAGTTCCAAGAATTGTCAGAATCAAATTGCAATCAACTGATCAAGCATTTTTTAAGAACCTAGGACATGCCAGGCATTGTAGGTTTTGGGGTACAATTGCAATGAATAAAACAATAGGCACTCTCGCAAGATAGTAACAAAGTCTTTTAGAATTCCTATTATCAATCATTTCCCTAGAACAATAAGAGGAAAAACCAACCTACCAATTTTTCAATTATTACATAGGAATACAAATACATTTCACAGAATAAATCTGCGACTCTATTACTTTACTTACCTTTTACTTTATTTCAGATACTAAAATGACTTTGTCTGGTGTTTTACTGAGGGTCATTTTGTCACAGAACATTTTTAAATAGACATTCAAAGAGATGCTGATTCTATGTCTATGCTGCTTCTGAACATATTTTAAAATGTGGAAGATTTTTTTATTTTAAGATGTGAAAACTAAAAATAAAAATAAGTAAAAAAAGTCTGACTTACTTGTGTTTGAGGTACTTCATGGTCAGCTCCCCAGTATAATGTCATTCCAAGAGAATAAATATGTATCTAGGAACAAAATTCAAACTGTTAGTTATAGCAACTTAATAATTATGTAAGAAAAATTGTAGATAAACAATGCCAGAGCAGACTGGAGTATACACTTAACCTATCCCCTCCAATCCCAATCGTGGTGTTCTACTCATAATAAATATTAAATAAAGGTTTGTTGAATGGAACCAGCTAACATTTACTAACAAAAAAGATGTTTTTTCCTCACCAAAAACACTTGAGAGATTTTGGATACTCATTTTCCATTTTGAATAAAAATATTTATGGTGTATTAAAAAAAAATTGACACTAGAGAAGACATTTATTTTAATAATTAAAATGAAATATTGTTGGTGTCAAAATATTGCAAAGAAATTCTCTAGTAAGTTACCAAAACATTTCCCATATAAATGTTAATACAGTTCAAAGCTGCTGTTTTAAATATGGGTTATTATACATCCTAATTTACATGCCAATATTAAAATAGGTTCACTGAGTAAAGATGAAGATTTTTACTCTTAGGAAATAGCTGTATGAAACAGATTAACAGATTTTTTTAAAAAAGCAATGATAATCATTTGACTGCCTTTTCATTCTATTCACTGATATATATTTATATATACACACACACAAATATATGTTTGCCCATAAATGCATATATATATATATTACTGAAAATGGTCCAATAACATGCAAAACAAAAACTGTTCTAACAAACTGTAATGTTAATAATACTATAACCATAACATGTAGTAGTATTAATTTTATAGCTAACCATTAGAATTCAGCTAAAATTCACGAAGCCTATACCATTCTTTCTCTGTAAGAACAGTACACAGAATAAAAACATACTTTTTTTTTCCCTTAATATGAGAAAACAGGATCATATTTATTTCACGGAAGGAGTTTTGTAGTATCTCTTTTTTCTCTCTTTTACTCAATCATTAAATGGTATTAAGCAACATTTATCATCAGATCTCATGCCAAATATTAGGGTTACAAATATGAGAAATCCCACTGATTCTGGGGATTTTTTTTAATTTGAGAGATCATCTATAGTTTCTTCAATTTCTTTTTTTGAAGATTAAGTAATATAAATTCTCTATTGGTTATCCCTAGAATGTAACCACAATAAAAGTGATCACATGCTATGATATAGTCTGGTCCTCTGCTACCTGACCAGACTATATTATAGATTCATACTCAAGGAGACTATACAGAGACACAGTAATTATGAAAAACCAACATACACAGAAAGATACTGGAAGAAATGGAGCTCCACTGGAATGGCCATAGCTTGGTGGCATGCAGAATATACAAAGCATGACCCCTTCTGGGTGACTTGATAGTAATCTGCATCAGCTTTCATGAAATTACCTACATGTGTCATAGGATCAATTGTCTCTTTTGATACATGCAAGAATTTTCAAAGCTACCATTACTATTACTCCCCCAAAGGGTAGAAATCTCTATTCCCCAAAGCTTCCAAGATCTGAAGATTCTCAAAGGATAATTGATTTGTTAAATTATCCTATCAATGGAACTATGATCTCATAGATAAATGCCTTTCAGAATTCTAAGGCAATCATTATTTCTATTATACTGTAATACCCTGGAGAGGCAAGGACTGTTATATTTCAACTTAAAGGGACACATTAAAAGTTTCAAAATTTTTGTACTGTCTATGTATCTAATTTCAACCTCAATTTGTTTGATCCTATTACCTTCTGTGCTATAGAAGAGAAAAGAAAAGAGCTAGCCAGTTGAGCCAACTTTTAAGTTTTATTTACAAGGCAATGAAAAACTATCTTAGTTAGTATTCCTTTTTTAACTGGTTTATCTTATTGGTCAGGCTGACAAAAAGAAACTGTGAGAAAAGAAGTACATTAATGAACTGTTAGTGAGGCTGAGAACTGATCCAACTATTCTGGAAAGCGTTGTGAAATTATCCCAAAAGTTATTAAACTGTGTATATCCTTAAACCTAGCAATACCACTGCTAGGTCTATCTCCCAAAGAGAGAAAATAAAGAGAAAAAGGACTCATACATACAAAAATATTTATAGAAGCTCTTTTTGTGGTAGAAAAGAAATAAAAATTGAGGAGGTATTCATCAACTGGGGAATGGCTAAACAATTGCAAAATGAAGTGAGCAGGAGGACCAAGACAACAATTATACCACTAACAATATTATAAAATAAACTACTCTGAAAGTAAAAGATCAACACAATGACAAACCACAATTTCAGAAGACTCATAATGAATTATATCTTTCACTTCCAGATAAATAGTGATGGATTCAATGCAGACTAAAAAAAATTTTCTTTTTTTTTCTGCATATAGTTAATATGGCCATTTGCTTTATATGACTATCTATACTTGCAATGCACTATGTTTTTCTTGCCTTCTCAAGAAGGCAGAAAGAAAAAGAATTCAAAATTAAAAATAAAAATTAATTTGAATTTTTAAAAACTGTTTTATCTTAGAATCAACTGAAATTTGATATTAAATTCTGCTTCTCCTTGCCAACTTGCTAATAACATCCAATCATAAATTTTTGGCATAGAAACAATATATTTCGAAATAGTTTGAATTCTTTAATGAAATAAAAGTAGATTTTCCAACAAAGCTTCAAGAGATTACTTTGATCTAGAAAAGGCTATTGTGTAAAATTGGTGGGAAAAAAAAATCTCCTTTTCTTTCTACTTTATAGCTTTGCCTATTCTCATTAATCAGTTTAGCCTATAATTCAGGTCAAATGATAAGAACTTGCTTCATATTTCATAAAACATTTGTTTAAGGGCATGTATAGTCACAACAGGGCATAGAAAATGAAACTGCTGATGTAGGACACTATTCTTGTCTAACAGGTTGCCAGGTGTATGAACCATGTGAGGACAAAGCTGACAGATGAATTTAAAAAAGAGATGTTCAGGAAAACTGAGCTTTTATTACTTGGCAACTCTAAAGATTCCTATATTGTAAAGAAAATTGCTGTGTCTTATTAGCACAATTTGGTACTATTTGGTAGGCATTTAAACATTTTTTAAACAAATAGAATAATCTTTCAGAAGGAAATATGTCAAAGGCATGATGATTTCAAAAGGAAAAAAATTAAATTGAAATTAGTTGAGTTGTGGCTTTTGTTAATGATAAAAAAAAATTTCCTTTGGGGGAAAACACATAGCTTAAACGTATACCAGTCATACTCATTTAGAAGTAATCTAAGTAACTAAAAAAGCCTAAGTCCAGTGATTTGATAGAATTTGGAAAAAACTGAGCATAATCACAATAAACACACATAAACACAATCAATTATACTCATGGAAAAATATACCTATTTAGAATATTTGTGCTATAAGAAACAAGAAATATGAAGATTCAAAGAAGCACTAGAAGATGTAATTAATAAAAATAAAACAGACTAAGGATACAATATTCATAATGACTATAAGAATGTTTTAAAGGGGGGGAGACTCAATTCTGTTTTATTACAACAACGAGTTTTATTAGCTCCAGAATTGAAAAAAATTATAATTTCCCTTTTTAAAAAGTAGGGGGAGGGAATATGAATATCATTTAAAGTGTTAGACATGATTAATGTTCAGGTTAGTTTTGGTACACAGCTTTTATTGTCTCATTCTTTAAAAATCTGTGTTGTCATAGACAGGTATATATATACTCCAAAAATGAAGGTGGCATAAAACCAAAATACATCAATAACTAAATTTTTTTTTTTAATGTCTATTGCAAATGGACTCAACCAAGTTACTTGAGAGGTTCAGAAATCAGTTAATTAATGGTCTAGCACAGAAATTTTTCAGTCTTTGGGAACAAAAGCTGGCAAAGAAATCCCTAAATGGCACTCAAACATCTAAATACCAAGTTAATGAAAGAAATTAAGTAAGAGAATTTTTGTTGTAAAAAAATTTTCTTCATTAAAGTACATTCAAGTATCTCAGAGTAGCTTTAGTTTAGATAAAATTTTAACTATGTCTCTTCAAAAAATGAAAACTTTAAATTTGTGTTTCTAGAAGTATAATACAGAATGGATTCAAATGGTGGTGGTAGGGTAAAGGCAAAGACTACTTTTTCTTTTCTCCTCTTTAAATTAAAAAAAAGTTTCAGTTACCTTTTCAACATCTGAAAGAGAGTTCAGTGACTGGTTCTGAAGAATCTCAGGAGCAGTGAAGGCTCGAAGGTCTTGATGGGAAACACTCTCATCTGTAAATGATACACTGCCAGATGGCAACAGCAACAAAGACCATGGAGAAATGATGAAACCCAGAGCAGTAGGATCTGCTGTGTTCACTAGTTAAGGAAGGAAAGAGGAAAAGAAACACTTAAAATACAAATCTGAATTACAGAACTTTATTTGTCTCAATTGGATTATTCTTGACACAAAATGACAACATTGTTAAAGCTCCTTCAACAAATAGAGACAATAGGATATAAGATGAAGCATTTCTTCCTGGCTGTTTCTATATACAGACAGTCAGAATGAAGAATAAATCAACCCTTAATACTGACCAAACCACAGGAGAATAGTATTCTACATCCAACTCTAAGACTGAAGCAGCACCAAGTACTAACATTACCTTAATTTTTAAAGGTGTATAAGCATGGAAATTCTAGAAGCTAGAAAACAGAAACTTTTAATTAACAACACATCATAAAAAGTCAGATTTAGGGGCAACTAGTTTAGTGCAGTAGATAGAGCACCAGCCTTGAAGTCAAGAGTCAAATTTGGCCTCAAGATACTCAGCACTTCTTAACTATATGACCCTGGGCAAGTCACTTAACCCCAATTGCCTTAGAAAAAATAAATAAGATAAACCACCAAATTTGAGGGAGGTTTTTCTTATGAATTACAGAAATTTTAAAAGTGCCAGATTCAGATGGATTAAAAACAATGACTTTTGTTTTAATTTGACTTCAAATACTTCCTAGCTGTGGGACCTGAGGCAATTCACTTAATCTCTGTAGGCTTCCATTTCCTCACCTGAAAAATGGGAATAGTAGCAGCACCTATCTCAAAAAGTTATTGTGGGAATTGGATAAGAGTTTAATTTCCACAGTTAAGAAACTTTAATCAGAAAAAAATGAAATTCAAACCTAAGAAATGGAAGCTAATTTGGAATAAGGAAACAAAAACTAGTGGAGGGAAAATGCAATTAGGATGAGGGCTTACTCAAAAGTGGAAGGGAAGATGTAATTAAGAACTTATAGTCAGGTTGGAGGGTGGGGAGACAAAGAAGTAATGATGTAATTAGAGGTGGAGACTCCCGTGGGGGAATTAGACTCTCCAAACAGGCTTGTAACCTTTGTAGTATTCAGCCATTAGGGAAATAGAGGAAGGACTGACTAATTTCCAAATAAAATGACCACCAAGGGGAGATTCACACTCAGGTGGGAGCTTAGGCACTCAGATAGACTATGACCTCTGGTACCCTAACAATGGGGAATCATAGAAAGGATTTGCATTTTGGGTGACAGGGTATAAAAACAAATGTCAATTGATTCCAAATGTGCTTATTCTATAGGACACCCACTTGTGTAGTTATATAATTCAAGATTTCTAGCTTTACCCCTCTCAAGTCCAATGGAGTTATATCAAGATAAGATTGAAACGGGTTCATGATTTAGACATAAAGGGTGATACCATAAGCAAATTAGGAGAACAAAGGATAGTCCACCTCTCTGATCTGTGGAGATTATGAAATACAAAGTGGATAATTTTGATTATATTAAATTAAAAAGTTTTTGTACAAACGGCCAATTCAGTCAACTTTAGAAGGGAAGCAGAAAACTGGGGAAAAGCTTTACGTTCAAGAATTCTGATAAAGGTCTCATTTCAAAAATATATAGAAAATTGACTCAAATTTATAAGAATACAAGCAATTTTCCAACTGATAAATGTTCAAAGGATATGAAGACAATTTTCAGTGAAGAAATTAAAAAATGAATTAAAAATAAAAACGGGGGCACTAACGCATTGTTGGTGGAGCTGTGAAATGATCCAACCATTCTGGAAAGCAATTTGGAACTATGTGCAAAGGGCTATAAAACTGTATCTCAAAGAGATTATAAAAAAAGAGAAAAGAACTCACATGTGCAAAAATGTTTGTAGCAGCCCCTTTTGTAGTGGCTGGGACCTGGAAACTGAGTAAATGCCCCTCAGTTTAGGAATGGCTGAATAATAATAATGTTATGGAATATTACTGTTCTACAAGAAACGATCAGCAGGATGATTTCGGAGAGACCTGGAGAGACTTATATGAACTGATACTAAGTGAAATGAATAAAACCAAAAGAACATTGTACACAGCAAAAACAAGATTATGGGTGATCAACTCTGATGAATATGGGCTCTTCTAACAATTCAAGCCAGTTCCAAAGATCTGGTGATGGAGAGAGCCATCACATCCAGAAAGAGGACTATGGGGACTGAATGTAGAACACAAGATAGTATTTTTACCTTTTTTATTGTTGTTGTTATTATTTGCTTGCTGGCGTTTTCTTTCTTATTTTTTTTTTTCCTTTTTGATCTGAATTTTTTTGTGCAATGTGATAAATGTAGAAATATATTTTTTAAATTGCACATTTTTAGCCTATATCGGATTACTTGCTGTCTAGGGGAGGAAGGCATGTGGGAAAGGAAGGAGAAAAACTTGGAACACAAGGTTTTGCAAGGGTAAAAGTTGAAAACTATCTATGCATATATTTTGAAAAATGAAAAATCTAGTATTATTATTTTTTAAAAAGCTTTTATGAACTTGGAAAAATCACAACCTTCCTGGGCCTTAGTTTCTTCTTTATAAAATGGGCTAGGCTAGATGGCCTCTGCAGACCTTTCATTTTGGAAGGGACCTCAGAGGCCTCACTTGGTTGGTCACTGACTTCAAGTGCAGTGCTGTCTTGGTTTCATCATAACTACCTTTGTGAGCTGAACTGGAAAATTCCAGTCAAAATTAACTGAGTTGCAATGTAACTAGGGCCTGCCAGGGTCAAGCTGATCTCAATAGATACTGTTCCATAGGCTCCCAGAAAACTGCTCATGTTTAAAGAGAGCAAACTATGAATTCAGATTCAATTCAGCATGAATGGAGCAGGGAAAGGGGAATGATATATTTCAAAGCATTTCCTTTAATGTTTGACTTCATTTTTAAAAATTCCCATACAAGTTATTAAAAGAAATAATTTCGGAAATGTAATTCTACCTGATTTCCTTTCCAATTTTCTGATTAGTCCTTCTTTTGAACCCCTCTTCTATTCTCTAGGGCCTAGGGCCCAGTGAAAAGTTATCAATTGTCAAAGCCATACTTCATCATCACTATTTTTTGATCTTTAGAGAAATCTGCTATATGGTGTACAAAAAGATTTATAATGACATAATTCAAAGCTTCAAGTATCCTAAAATTAGAATACAAAAGGTTCTTTGGGAAATCCAATCTGAAATATTTATTAGTTGTGTAAGTAAGTCACTTAACTCTGTTTGCCTCAGTTTCCCCATCTGGAAGTTGAAGCTAGAGAAAGAAATGGCAAATCACTCCAGTATCTTTGCCAAAAATACCTCAAATGGGGTGGTAGATAATTGGTTACAATTGAAACAACCAACTGTACAATCCAATCAATGTTACTGAGTGCTTGTTATGTACTTGGGACTATACATCCTTGTATGCACAACTCCTAAGTACATATAGGTGCTTCATAAAGTGCTTATTGACTGACTGACAAATCTATCCATACACATACACAATTTATGTATATAAGCATCATCTAAAGATACTGGAGATTAAATATTAAAGTAAAATAGTCCTTGGATTTCTAGTTTAAGTATTCACAAGATAATTTCTGTATAATGTACTTTTTTCTGTAAGATTTTTGGTTATGTTAAAAATCTTATTCCTAAAATATGAAATATAGTAAAACATAAATAATGAGGTAAAAACACCACATATACTTTTTCTTTCTTAATTTTAACAATTATATTCCAGTTTTTCACTTGTTCAATTCTAAAGAATTTTTTACAGCAATGAGCAAAATGCTACTTACATCTTCTTTTATTCTACCCCAAAAAGAGAATATCTTGATATCCAAACATATCCAAGTAATACTTCAAAACCATTGGGATTCTGTAATGCGTTTACATCAATGAGGCAACTAGTAGTTTTTATTTACTGTGTTAACTACCAGACTCCTGAAGAAATTCCAGACCATGCAGCTTATAACAAAACCCTTGTTTTTCTTGCAAACAAGCTGACAATGCAAACAAACAATGTGCTTCAATAAAACTGATTCTTAAAAGGAAATAACAACTAGCAGGAATGTGGAGCTTTGTGGACAGAGACAATTTGATGACCTTTGAGTATTTCTCTTGTAACTAATCTCTTATAAGCCAATTGACCCTGGCAGCTGGCATCAGGAGGGAAGAACAACAGCATTATCAATGGAATGAAAAATTTTAAAAATATATTAAAAATGAACTTTAGGGATTTCCCCCCAGTCATCTTAGGTTCTTTCTCACAAAACTCTTCAGATGTGTACCCACATTAATTCCTTTGATATTAAACCTCTAGTCTACTCCTTAGAATTTTTATGGGGGGGGGGGAGGGGGAGAAGGCAATGTCTTCTAATCTTTCCATTCAGTTTTTACAAAGAAAACCAAAAAAAAAAAAAAAAAAAAAAAGAAAAAACATTTTCGTGGGTCTACATTTCCTAGAGGACAGGTACAATGAAATTCTTTAAGCTAGTTCCAGTATTCACTACATTAGGAAGGCTTCCTACATTTAACTGCACCTTCCTTCCCCATCAGCCTTATCAGATCTCAATTCCCTTGGATTTGCAGCTGACTCTTTATAGGTACATCCCCAGGAGAGTCACCAAGAGCCTGACCAAAGATGGAATGAATTTCTCTCCTTGGCTCTGAGAGGTTGAGCTCCCCCCTCCAGTCTGCTTGTCTTCTCTGGCTCTGACTCTGAGTTCCAGCTTATATGCTCTACACTGAGTATAAACCAATCATTATATCACTAGGAAACATTATTTGTTGTAAGATTATTGAACTTAGAGAACTATTAAGCACCATGCTAAACTAGATAATCACCGACTTAACACCTTGTAAGAATATTTGTTTCAAGTTCAGAGTTCTGGCCCATCTAACAAGTCAGCATCTAACAAGTTTAATAAATTGAAAGTCCTTATGTAATTATGCAAATCTGACTTCAGAGGTGTCACTAAAACTTGGTAGGATAAGACCCATAAAAGGAATGTGGCTCTGTTTGTTTATACTTTCTTCAAAACAAATGAAAATATTAAAAGAAAAATGTAGCATTAAAAAAAAATGTCATGTAAGGAAATGCAGGAATCTAAGCCAAAAAGAATAGCAGAAGTCATGTGGATAAAGGTGAGGGAAGGAAGAAACAGAAGTGATTTTGTCACCGAACTAACTGTTGGTGATTACATAGATGATTAACAAGCCCACCAAAAAGATAGGATATAAGAGTGATGGGGACTGTAGTTCTAGTTCTCTGCTGTAGCTGCATACCTGTCAATGCAGAGGACCTTATACCTTCTCGACTCATCTTAATTAAAATTTCCTCTTTCAAAAAGCAAAAAAGCCAAGAAATTGTTTTGGATCTGATTCTCACAGAATTGGAAAAATTGGTGCCAGGATAGAAATAATAGAAACTTTGGGTGTTAAAGACCATTCTCTTTCTGAGTTTATGATGATGATAGAGAAAAGACCCCTTTTCCAATAAGTCCTATTCTTCTCATTAAGTGGCCAAAATATTTAGTTCCAGCCTCAATATGTATCCTTTCAATAAATTGTCTGAATTAAAGTATTGATGGATTTGATCTCCTTGATCTCCAAGGGACTCTTCTTTTTCTTTTTGCATTCTGAACTTAGAACACATTAAAATAGAAATTTGCTAGCCATCACTGTTACCAATAATCTAACTACTAAATACAATGGTATTTCCAGTCTTCAATCTACTTGATTTCTTTGAAGCTTTTTATACTGTTAACTCACCTATGCACTGAAATATTCTCTCTCTCTCTCTCTCTTTTTGATTTCTTCACCTTTTCCCCTCCCATTGCTACCTTTAACCCTTAGTTTTGGCATGGTTTTTCTGATCACTCCATGCCTGACCATTTGACAGTCTCCATTGCAAGATCATCTTCCATCTCATCCATCCAACACAAATATCCATCATGACTTTGTTCAGGTCTTTCTTCTCTGTCTACTTTCTTTCTCAGGGATCTCAACAATTCCCTTGGGTTCAAAGTATCATTTTTATGTAAATGATACCCAAATCTAATTATTTCCTGAACTTTAATCTCAATTCAGTTTTTTTCTTTTTATATTACCAGTGCATGTAATATGGATATTTTAAAATAAATAATCTAGAAAATGAATTGAGGAATATTTACTGGATCTTCTTTCAAGTTTGGGGAAAGCCTCAATTTCCTCCCAGAACCTATTTCCTTCTGTGAGGACCAAAATTTATGATGTGTATGAAAACCCTTGGTAAATAAAAAAAGTACTATATAATATGCAATAAAGCATTGTCATCTCTGGGTATAGGCCCTTATGTATATCCACTCTGACCCCAAGTCAAACTGTATTTCCACTTTGGGGCCCTGAATATGCAATACTGGTTGAAGAAGACTACAAGGCTCTGGTTTAGTTTTCTGTAGATCTTGGGACTAGCCTTTGTTTTAGCAGAGTAATCACCACGAGAGTAGCCAGGAATAAAGTCCAAAAGTCATTATTGTCTCCTTCACAGTCTGTCTCCTTGCCTGGGGCCCAGGCTAGATTTCTGGAGGCCCTTCACTCAGGCCTTGGTTTCAGTGAGGGAAGCAGGAGGGCCACCACGAGGCTGATGAAGATGGAATGTCTCTTTCTGTCCAACAGCTTGAGCTCCAGCTTATATACTCTATTACAATTACATCATTACAGTATACTCAGTATATACCAGTCATATCACTAGGGAACCATTATTTGTTGTAAGATTAAATCAATCATATTGAACTAGAGAACTCACATGCTAATCTAGATAACCATTGTCTTATCAATTCCACTGAGTTAACACCTTGTTTAAATCAATCATACTGAGCCTTAAGTATATTTCTCCAAAGTTCCTGCCCTTTACAGAAGACAGTTATCTATTTGGCCTAAAAGATAAATCTCTTGGAATTCAGGCTGAATTCATTCTCATTGGGGTTCATTGCTTTGAACCCCAGGAAGATCTAGATTAACTGCTTATTGATCTGTTCATTTAACACCATATTCATAAGTTAAATGTTAATGTCATTTAACATCATATTCACAAGTTAAATTCATCTTGTTTTGATGAATCTTAACATTTAAAAAATATTTATTCTTATGCTAACATCCAGGTTTAGTTGCACCAAATACCTACACAACAAACTCACGTGGCATAACTTAGCATTACATTTGGCATCTTAGAAAGACCTGTTCTGAATAAGTTATGGTATATCAATGTAATGGAATATTACTGTTCTATAAGAAATGATGAGCAGGCTGATTTCACAAAAGCCTGGAAAGACTTACATGATGCTACGTGAAATAGGTAGAATGAAGAGAACATTGTACACAGGACAAAGATTATGTGATAATCAACTCTGATGGAGTTGGCTCTTTTTCACAATGAGGTAATTCAAGGCAATTACAACAGATTTGTGATGGAAATTGCCATCCACATTCAGAGAGCAAGCTATGGAGACTAAATGTGCATCAAAGCATAGTATTTTCATCTTTTTTGTTTTGCTGTTTGTATTTTTCTTGTGCAGCATGAAGAATATGGAAAGTTGTTTAAAAGAACTACATATGTTTAACCTATATCAGATTGCTTGCTGTCTTAGGGAGGGAAGATAGAAGAGGAGAGGGAGAAAAATTTGGAACACAGGGTTTTGCAAAGATGACTGTTGAAAACTATCTTTGCATGTATTTGGAAAAAATAAAACACTATTAAAAAAAAAAAAAGAAATAGAAAGCCCTGTCTTCTGTTTCTACAATTATACTTCATTTTGAGCTTTTCCATTACTCATCTAAATACAGGAATATTAAGCATAAAAAGCCTTACAGAGAAACAATTAGATGGCACAGCAGATAGAATGCTGGATCTAGAGTCAGAAAGATTTGATTTCAAATCCAGCCTTTGACACTTACTGGACTATATGACCCTGAGCAAGTCACTTATCCTCAATCAGTCAATTAGAATTTATTAAATACCAAGGGGCAGTTAGATAGTGCAGTAGACAGAGTACCAGCCCTGAAGTCAGGAGGACCTGAGTTCAAATTTGGCCTCAGATACTTAACACTTCCTAGCTATGTGACCCTGAGCAATTGCCTCAGGAAAAAAGAAATTTATTAAGCACCTCATATATGCCAAGTATTATGCTATGTACTAAAAACAAAGACAAAACAAACTAGTTTCCTCATGTGCAAAAAAAAAGAAAATAATAATACCTATTTCCCAAAGCATTAGAAAAGCCTTAGAAGGCCAAAAAGATGCCAGATTTTAACTTGATTCAGGACTTCTCCAACGTAAAGCTATTGAGGCTGGGTTATATATTCTTAAGAGAAATAAGAAGAATGATTAATCCTTGGACTCACAATTGTTCTTTAAATTATATTTAAAATATTCTTGACATAGAAAAAGTTTAATGAACTGATAAAAACCAAGAAAGCAAATTCACAATGAATATAATGTTAAAAAAAAAAAAAAAGCAAAGCAAAGCAAAACAAAACTGAATTCTGAATAATAGCTAAGACTCTTCCCAGAAGAGAATTGAGAAAATAATAGTTTCTCTTGCTCTTTGTCAGAGATAAAAGATAACAGAAGTGGAAAATTGCATATACTGTTAACATGAATTGAATTGTTTAGTTTTGCTGAACTGCAGATGGGAAGAAATGACAATGGAGTATAAAAAAAAAAAGTCATCAATAAAATATTTTTTTCCTAAATTGGCATATGATATTTTGATAAATAAAGAATACCTTTTCTGAATAATTCCTGAAGGCTTTCTGCACTTTGACTTAATACGGCCCATATTTCTTCTTCTTGCAGTGGTCCTCCCCGAACCTCCAAGGCCTCAGCTAATGACACATGCATATTATCTAGAACAAAAAAATAGAGAATTTTCACAATTGCCTTTCAATTGTACAGCCTTATCATAACTCAAAGCACTATGAAGTAAGTCAGTAAATCACAAAAATTTTAAATGTAATTAAACATTAAAAACATAATGGAAAATATAATTATATGACTTATAGGTCTTCCATAGCCTCTGTAATAGGCTTATGAAACAAATGGTATATAGATGGCAAAGCATCTACTTGAAAGCTAGAGCAATACATTTGTTTTGCTTGACTATGCATATTTGTTACTAAGATTTCTTTTTCTTTCTAATTTTGGAAAAGGGAATAAGAGGGGAAACGAGTTAGCTTTGAATGGGATAAACTGAATGAAGACCTCTCACGAGACTGTGATCTTGAACTATAGCCTAATTGTGACTTGAGACTTAGTAATAACAAATTGAGCTATAACTAAAAAGCTGCAGGTGTTTAACATATCTTGGATGAATACTTCCCTTCCTGTTTCCTCCCACTTCTTAATTAGTATTTAAGTACTTTTTTTTTTTTTTTTTTAAAGGCAATGATGACTTTGGGAATTCAGGGTATTCTCTCATCCAAGAATATCTGCTTATATAGCAGTTCTCTAGGGAAATTTGAATTAAGAGTTTATTTATTCTTTTGTTTCTGGGATAGATTTCTGTATTTAGATTGTAAGCCTGGACTCCCCCAGACAATGGGAGAAAAGGTCAGGGGTGGGGTGGGGTCTTCTGGTCTATATAATATTGTGTTTTTCAGTTTGTAGTTTGCACTTGTCTAGTGATAACTGTCTGTTGGAAGTTGGCTTTTCTTGCAAAATCGGAATAAATCCTTAATTTTTTTTTTTTGTTTTGTTTTTTACCTTGAGAGTCTGTGGTTTTAATTTGGGTAAGGTTCACTGTCCCACAAAGCTTTAAGTTTAACGCCCCGAAACAAAAACAGAAAAAGGAAAAAAAAAGGAAAATATTCAAGCATTCTTTTTTCCTTTTTTTTTTTTTTGGGGCAATGAAAGGAATAGAAAGAAGACAACTATCAGGAAGGACAATTTTGAAAGTTACATACTGAACTTATACATTTAAAAGGAAAAGCAAACTACTTAAGTCACATTTCCATATATAATGCTTTTTCTAATTAATTTGTATATGGAAATATTCTCTTTTGTGATATATATATTCTCAATAAATCAGGGGAAGAGGATTATATATTTTCTTCTTAAAAAATATTTTATTTTTCCCAGTTACATGTAAAATGATTGCCCCCCCCCCAAAAAAAAAAACCTCAAGAAAAATAAAGTTAAAAAAGGTATGTTTTAATCTATATTCATTCACAATCAATTCTTTCTCTGGCTGATAGAAAGCATTTTTCATCTTACGTCCTTCATAGTAGTCTGGACTTTGTATTGCTGAGGATAGCAAAGTCATTCACAGCTTATTATCCCATAACATTGCTTTTACTTTGTACACAATATATTTCACTTTACATGAACTCATGAAGCACTTTACAAAAGGTTAGAGAAAGACTATATAAATTATGAGTTATCAAGGTAACAAAATAAGTCCCTTTCAAATTATCAATACAAAAATATTTGAATGAATATGAAAAATCTGAAATGTAAAGCAAACAATTAAAAGAACATTGACACTTGACAACAAAGCTTTTTAAAAGAAAAGAAAAATTATGTTCATATATATATATATATAAACAGGTCAAGCAAGTCAATAAAAAAATACAGTAAGCTATTACCCTTTTAAAGATACTTTTTGTGTATCTATTATGTAAACAGTTGTTAGTGAATGGTTATATTAGTAGTTTTTGATGAAACAAGCTTAATATACAAACATACACACATACACAGACACATACATATTTAAACTATGTTGTGACAATAAGGAAGAGAACTAAGTAGCATAGATGTAGAGACTTCAGAAGCTACCTAATCTTACAGATGAGGAAACCTAGGCTCAAGAAAGTTAAAAAACTAGTCCAAATGTCAGGAAAATTCTGAGCACTTATATATATATGAAGAATTCAGACATAACCTCTTCAAAGTATCTATTTTCAGCCAAGTTGACTCCTTGAATAAGGTACCAGCTTTCATACATTTATTCCAATAAACCCCCAAAATTCATACCAGAGAGAATAATGATCATAAAATCCAAAGAAGAAACAATGATTTCTTCTACCCAAGAACAACCCCAAAAAGTCATCCAAAATCCTACAGGAAATGCAAAAGTAGAAAAGGTAAATGAGCCCTTAGCACCTCTACCAGTTAGGACCTGAAAAAAAACAATATACACATATCTGTACAAAAGTAGGAAAACCACAGTCAAGATCCATAGAAACACGGTGGAGCAGCCCCAACTAGTGCAGACAAATCTGCAATTAGCATCATGAAGCACAAAGTACTCAATAGCATCTTATCCTGAGACACCTGATCTGATGATGCAGTTCTCTGAAACTCAATGATTTAGGAAGACCTAACACTAAGAGACAGGATTAGACACTGGAAATTAGGGGACCCTGAGAGAGTAAAGCTAACAACTCCACCCAAGAGCACAGTAGAGTGCAGAGTCCAGTCCTTAACACAAAGCTACAATTCAGGAAATAAAACTGAAAAGATGAATAACTCAAAGACAAGAAGGGGTATTTTTTGAAAAAAAAAATCCAAATTTAAAGATTTCCACCAAAAGAAGAATAATTCTGTAAGAATTGAAAGCTAAGACTCAAAGGAAAAATATTATTTCCCTCCAAAATGACATGAATAACATAGAAAAAAAGGAACTGGAATAAAAAATGAAATAAAAGCTCTTGAGGAAAGACTAGATAAAGAATAAAAAGCCAAGTGATAGAGTCCCTGAAAACTAGGACAAGTTATGATTAATAAGAAATTAGAACACAAAAGACAGAAAAAGTATGAGATCTAATATTAAAAAAAAAAAAAAAAAACCCTGACCTGGAGAAATGAGAAAAGAGATACTTTAAAAGATAACAATCACTGGACTATCTGAAAAATCATAATTTAAAAAATTAAATAAAACAAGTCACTGTATTAAAACTATGAGAATTGAAGAGCAAAATCTAGGAAAATATCCATCAATCACTCATGAAAGAAACACCCAAAGATTTCAGAAGTCCAAGAAATATCACAACCTAAATCCAGAGCACCAAAGTATCATTTAAAAAAATACACTAAGCATTAAGGAAGAAGCAACTCAAGTATTAAAGAATGGACAGCCAGGCTTGTACAAGATCTTATAAGCTTTTCTATACAAAAGAGGGGACTTTGGAACACAATATTCCAAAAAGCAAAAGAGATGGGTTTGCAACCAATAACAATTAACACTTGGTAAATCCAAAGCTACAAAGAAAAGTGCAGGAAATAATTTTTAGTGGAAAAGAAGAACTTGAAGGTTTTCTTATAAGAAGACCACCACTTAATAGTAACTTTGAAATACAACATAAGAATTAAAAAAGAAAAACAACCTAGGAGGGTAAATTTTTTGAGCAACTATAAGAAGCTGTCTGTGTATGTGTGTGTTTTTTAAACATCTGATTGGATTTGGGGGAAAAAATTATCCTTTCATAATCTTAATGATATTAAAGAGTATTAGGAGAGTTAAATAACAACAAAAGAGACATGAAGGTAGATAGTTCTGTTTCAAGGATTTTAAGAAGGAAAAAGAGAGAAAAGGGAATATATCATTGTAGAAAGGAGAAAAAGGGGAGGTAGGGTTAGAATTTGCTGTGTGAATTCTATGAAAAAACTGGTTTAAAAAAGGCAAATAAACATGAAAGAAGGAATGAGGGGATAGGGTATCAAAAGAGCCTTGTTGGAAGTAGATGAGAAGAACTGGACATGAAGTAATTATAAATTGGGAATGGCTGAACAAATTGTAGTACATCAACATAACGGAATATTACTGTACCACAAGAAATGATGAAAATTGCAATGAATTCTGGGTATTATAAACTGATTTTGAGTGAAATGAGCAGAACCAAAAGAAAATTTAAAGCACAGGGGGGAATATACAATATCATAGGTGACAATAACATTCTTTCTCCTCCTCCTTCCCCCCTCCCCCCTGGTCAAAACTATTTTCATAATAATACTAAATTGGTAATGATCAATAGATAAAATTCACATAAATGCAAAAGCTCTTTGAAAGTCCTCAGTAATTTCCTGAAATTAAGGAGTCCTGAGACCACAAAGTTTGGGAAGTTTAGGGAATGATTAGATCGTACACTCAATTTCTTTAGGTAATTCAACAAGTAAACAAGATCCTGAGTTCACACTTGGCTTTAATTGAAGCGTTCCAGAAGAATTCAGTAGATAAGATAATTGATGAAACCCTATCATTAAACTTATATACAAGTCTATAGATAAATAAGTATGAAATTATGAAATTTCTATTTCATAATACTTGACATTTTAAAAACATGTAATAAATTCTATATATTACTTTTAAATTATACTTCTCTGTGCTTCCTTCAGAACTATCTTCTATTATTTTGCAAATTTCTGAGGAGTGAAATAAAAGCCATCCTGGACCCAAAATAACTGCCCTTCTCCAAACAAAACAAAATAAAAAACTCAGCCTGAAACTAAATTTATGATTCTTAATTTCTGATTCTAAGGTCTTTCTTTTAACTCAAATATTTATTTTCTTATCAAACCTAAATGAAATATGTGTATATTTTAAAACAATTTAAGTGCTTATCAATTTACAGAAGAAAATAGCATTAATTTAAAAGTTCATTTCGTAAATTCATTCACTTATAAGCTGTGACCTCAAAAAAATTAAAAGACAGTCTATCTTTATTATTCCAGAAAACCTTAAAAATTAGCACATTATGCCAAAATAGCTGAAAGAATAACTTTGTAGGAAAGCACATGAACGCCCTAAAGCAATGGGGATAAAATTTGTTTATAGGTATTAACCTTTCACATAGTTTTCAAAGCACAGAAAGAGAACTCATGCTTTCTCTTCCAAGGACCAAGAGAAATAGGACTAAATGGAAATAATAACATGTAATATGCTTCACTGTCATGTCCCAAGAGCATTGATGAGGGATTAGTAGATTCCTTCAAAATCATCAAGTCTGTTTTTAGGTTGGAACTGACCTCAAGATAAGTGACTTGCCCATAGACACATAGGAAATAAATGACTGAACCAAACAAAGCTCAAATCCAGATCCTCTGATTCCAAAAACACTTGCTATTTTGTGCATAGCACCACTTACTACGAGTTCCATTATCATCTTCACCAGTATTTAAAAATTGCTTGATTTTAGGTCAGAGCCCCTGGGGAAAGTCTGGGTCTCAATTTTCTCAAAATGAGAGTGGCAAAGGCATAAACATGATCCAGCAGAAACACAGACCAATTCCACAATATAGCCTCTCCACAAAGATCCAGAATTCAGTCCTGATCACAGAATCCAAGGAAAAAAAACAACAATCCACAGAAATTTAGAGTTGAGAGAGAGAGAGAGAGAGAACGAGAACGAGAACTGGTCAAGAAAACCCAGACTCCAAAAGGGGACCTGCCTATGCAGGTGTTGGGGAAAGGTGTCCCTTGGGAGCTCTGTTACTGACTACACAGCTCCAGATCACAGATTCAAGGAAAACAAAAGATGGAACTTGCATTTTGTAGGATGGCACAGAAAAAGAGTGGTCATGGGCCTCACTTGTTCAGGAACATGTTCAGAAGCAAATAGGAACTGTGCGTCTCTGACCTAAAAAGTGAATTGGGGGCTCAGTGCTAGTTTGAAGTCTGCAGTAGAAAAAGAATCACAGACCAAGAAAAATTCTTCAGCTTTGTCAGTTCAGCTGAGATATGGAGAATGGATGGGGAGTTAAAGGAATAGGAAGGAAGGAAGGAACAAATATTATTAAGGGCCTACTACATGCCAGGTAATTGTGTGAAGCATTTTATAAAGCCTTCTCCTGAATCAGATCACTTTCTGGGCACCTAATTATGCTCATTACTTGCAAACACAATGTAATAAAAATTATATTCAACAAAGGGTTGCTTTAGAAAAAAATTTAAAAGCTAACTGAAAACTAAAATTCTAAAGAATGAGTAGATTAAATATCAAACCATAGAAAAAAATCAACAATTTTATTAAAAATTATAATATTGACACAAATGTTAAAATTTTTAGGATTCAACCAAAGCCATCTTTACGGAAAAATGTATGTTTCTAAACACTTTTATCAGTAAAAGAGAAAGATCAGTTGACTAGAAAAGCAACAAATTAAAAAAAAAAAAAAACAATTAAACAAACACCAAAATAGAAATCCCCAAAATAAAAACATTGAAAGAAAAAGAAAATTGAATGAGTACGTAAAGAGGGGTTTTAATAAAAAAAAATATAGCTACATAATTTAATTCTGAAGAAAGTCAAACTACCATTATCAAAAACTAAAAGGGTGAACTCATATAACCAATGAAAAGAGACAAAGGGAAATATTTTGCCCAATTACAGGCCAATAATATTGATGATCTAAATTAGATGAATATAAAAATATAAATTGACTATATAAACAGGAGAGAACTGAAATAACTTTACTTTAGGAAAAGCAATTGAACAATCTATAAAAGAACTTCCAAAGAAAAGCAATCCCAGGACCAGATGGATTTGTAAGTCAATTCTATCAGTGAAATTAAATATGGAAGCAAATGAACAAAGTAACCTAATATATGAAAATTTTAAAGATTCTAGCTAATGGAACAAGAACTCAATATTTGACAAAAAGTATTGGGAAATTGGAAAATACCATGGAAGAAATTAGGTATAGAGAAATTCTCATACTCTTTAACAAGATAAGCTCGAAATGACTTAGACATAAACATGGATATTAGAAGAAATTACCAAATTTCTATGACCAAACAGGAAATAGAGAGGCCCATAGGATTACACAAAATGTAAACATTTCAGCACAAACAAAACCAATGCCGCTAAGGTCAGATAAAAGACAAGTAATTAGGTAAAACAAAATAAAACTTTTGATAAGTCTCATTTTTAAGATATGCCAGGAATTGGTTCAAAATTTTAGCCATAATTCCAATAGATTTGTGCTACACACATCCATAGAGAGAACTAATAATAAGAATGAATGTGGATCAAAGCATAGTATTTTCACCTTTGTTGTTTGTTTGCTTAGTTTTCTTTTCCTTTCTCATATTTTTTTTCCTGTATCTGATTTTTCTTGGGCAGCGTGATGAATATGGAAATATGTTCAGAAGAACTGCACATGTCCAGATTGCTTGCTATCTTGGGAAGGGAGAAGACAGAAAAATTTGGAAGACAGGAGTTTTACAAAAGTGAATGTTTAAAACTGTCTTTGCAAGTATCTGAAAAAATTAAATACTGTTAAGAGCAAAAAAGAAGAAAAGCCATTCCCCAATTGATAATATGCAAAGGATAAGGACAGTTGACAGAGGCAGAGATCCAGCTCTCAATAATCTTGAGAAAAATGCTCTATATTACCATTGTAGAAATACTGATTGAAACAATTCTGAGGCTCTACCTTACACCCCTTAGATTGGCAAAGCTTACAGGAAAAAAAAGAGAGAGAGAAATGTTGGAAGAGCTGTAATTAAAACACTTTTGGTAGAGAACCAAGCCATTTTGGAAAATAATTTGGAATTGTGTTCACAAAGTTATTAAACTGTGTACCATTTGATCAGACCTACACAATCAAAAGATCAAAAATAGATGAAAAAGATGCAAATGTACAAAAATATTTATAGCAGCTCTGTTTTCACAATGGCAAAGAATAAGAAATTGAGAGGTTGGCTATCACTTGGGGGAATGACTGAAATAGTTACTAAATGTGAATGTGAAAGAATACCATAATGATATAAGAAATGATGAAGTGGATGGTTTCAGGGAAAAACCTAGAAAGACTTACATGAACTGATACAAAGTGAGCAGAACCAGGAGCACAATTAATACAATAAAATACTGTAAAAACAATAAACTTAGAAGGTCTTAGGAACTCTGATCAATACAATGACCAACCACAACTCCCAAGGACTCAAGATGAAACCTTTTAGAGACAGAGGTAAGGATAAATGCAGAGTGAGACATTTAATTTACTATATATGCAACATTTGTTTTGCTTGATTTCACATGTTTGCAGGAAGATTTTGTTTTGCTTAATTTCTCAATGAGGGCATTGGTGGGGAGAGGTGAGAGGAAGAATTCTTCCGTTCAAAGAAAATTAATTACAGAACTATTTTGCTTGACATCATATGTCTACTTCTTGATGAGATGGGAAAGGATGAAAAAAAAATTTGAAACTGAAAATAAAATTGAATTTAAAAAATTTAAATAAAAAAAATTAAATAAAAAATCCGTAAGAATTAGACTGGATAATTTTTAAGCTGTCCAGATTGGTCAGATTGGCTCTCTCCAGCAATGAGATGAACCAAATTAGTTCCAATAGAGCAGTAATGAACTGAACCAGCTACACCCAGCGAAAGAATTCTGGGAGATGACTATGAACCACTATATAGAATTCCCAATCCCTCTATTTTTGTCCACCTGCATTTTTTATTTCCGTCACAGGCTAATTGTACACTATTTCAAAGTCCAATTCTTTTTGTATAGCAAAGTAACTGTTTGGATATGTATACATATATTGTATTTAACTTATACTTTAACGTATTTAACATGTATTGGTCAACCTGCCATCTGGGGGAAGGGGTGAGGGGAAGGAGGGGAAAAGTTGGAACAAAAGGATTTGCAATTGTCAATGCTGAAAAATTACCCATGCATATATCTTGTAAATTAAAAGCTATAATTAAAAAAATGTTTATGTCATAGGGTTATTGTGAGGGAGAAATGATATAATGGATATAAAATAGTGAAACACTCTATCAATTATTGTTACCTTTTAACTTCTGAACTAGAAGAGGTAACATACCAAAGCAAATATACCAATATATCGACTAGCTACTTCCTTACTGCTTACAGTCTTGTCCAGATTCACCACTGCCTTAGAAAATCATCATTTGACCATATCCTCTTCGTTTATATTTCTCCTGTCTTTCACAGACAAATTCTCTAGAAAAAGCTGTGGATATGGCTCTATTTCCTTATTTTCTACCTCTTTCTCAGCCTCTTACTATCTGGCTTCTTCAAGTGAAACAGGTTTCTCCAAGGACAGTATGAGTTGTGATTTCATCATGACTAAGTAGATTTGTTTTTTTGTTTTTTTAAAGGGTATAGGTTTTCTTTCTTTCTTTTTTTCTTTTCTAATAGAAGGTGGAAAGGAGGAAATATAAAAGTTTATATTTAAAATTTAAATTTACAAAACATTTGAAAATATGTTTAATTGTCTGAACTAATGGGGGAAGAAAATAAGTATTTATATAGTGCTTACTATGTTCCAGAAACTGCTCATTATACAAATTACTTTTAATCTTTGCAAGAATTCTGAAAAGCAGTCTATTATTTTTAATTTAATATTTTATTATTTCTCAATTACATATAAAAACAATTTTAACATTCTTTTTTCAAAATTTGAATTCCAAATTTTCTCTTTCTCTTTCCATTGAAAATGGAAGCAATTTGACACGAGTTATACACGTGTAGTCAAGCAAATACATTTCCATGTATGTCAGGCTCTGAGAGAAAACAGGAAAAAAAAAAGAAAGTAAGGGAAAAGTATCTTAGATTTGCATTCAGGTGCACTAATTTTTCCTCTGTAAATAGACAGTATCTACCATCATAAGTGCAAATGCTATGACTATTCCCATTTTATAGTTGAGAAATATAAGACAAATGGGTTTAGGAACTTGCCCAGAATCATACAAGTTAGTACCTGAGGCTGGATTTGAGTTTTCCTCACTTCAGGTTGGCTATTCTTTGTGTCAACTGTCTACCTTAAATGGAGATGAAAAAAATGGAAAAAACTAAAATTCTGGTCCATGAAGGAGGCTAGCTTTTTTTTTTTTTTTAAAGTAGAGGGTCTAGCATGTGGTGGATAGAACATGTTAATCTCAGGAATACCTATGTGATAAAAAAGAGATTCATTTTACCTTCCACCTTTTCACACAGTTGAATGAATGTTTAATGCATTTTGAAAACCTGGGTCTGGTTTAAGAAGAAAAAAAGTTGTATATTTAAAGAAGTTTGGAAAATGTATATTAGGTATTCCTTTTTCTCTTCCCTGTCCTCATCCTCTCATATCGGCCTAAAAGGAAAAGATACCAGCTAGGACATTCTTCTATCCTCCCTTCCCTATCCCTGGGCCACAGGATGCAGAGGCTATTCCCAATCTTGAATGACCAAGGTGTCACCATTCAATACTCTTCAGGTGAGATGATGAACTATCAGGTCTCCCATCTGCCCTGACAAGAGTCCCAAGATTCCTTGGGTCTCATCATTTAGACTGCTGTTAGAGTGATGTCCATACCCTCAGGCACTGCTACCTACCCAGTTAATGAAACCTAAGGAATCCTGTCTTACCATCTGACTACTATAGCAACCCTAAGATTCTCTAAGGCTATCTATATGCCCCATAACTGGCAGTACCTTGAGAATAGAGGCTGACTCATTGCTTGGCACAAATAAGGACTTAAATAAATGCTTTTAAATTCATACATTCATTGCAGATCAAAGGATATTATTTTCACTTTTTGCAGGGGGAGGGTTTGGGTCCCCCCCCCCATGCTCTGTTTCTCCTTTTACAACATGACTAATACAGAAATATATTTATCATGATTACACGTGTATAATCTTGGGGAGGGGAAAAAGGAAGGGGAAAAATTTGGGACTTAAAATCTTATAAAAAATAAATATTGAAAACTACATATAATTGGAAAAAACAAAATACTATTCACAAATGATTAAATTCATAATAAACCCAGTTTTCCCTCTAGTAAGGCCAGCTTTGATTTTATCACAATTAATTTTTTTCTGATCCTATTTAGAATTTAATTCAACAAACTCTTCCATGACTATGAATAGAGCATTAGGCTTAGGTATGGGAAAAATACAAAGTTAGATAAGACAGTTTATATATCCTCAATAAGACTGCTTTTTACTAAATTCTAGGGGAAAGGGAAAAACAAAATAAAATTTTGATAAGTCCTGATTTCCATCTAGTTTGCTTTTATAGCTAGGAGAACACTTACCTAAGACTCATTCACACTGAATATTTAATGGTTTATTAAAATTCCCTCATACTATAACATATTATATAATTATGGCAACAAAATTAGGTTAATGATTATAAAATTGAAATGATGACATGACTCATAAATCAGAGTTTAATGTCAAACTTTGAGTTCAGAGTGACTCCCTTATTCTATAGGCAATTCAACTCCCTTTTTTGGGAAGACTTGTTTTTCAAGCATTACTGATCATTTTTTTTTCCTTTTAATTATGCAAGGCTCTTGTGCAACTCTCAAAATTAAGTGACTAATATGCAACAGTATCATTCTGTGTTAATGGGATTCTGTGTAATTCAAAAAGCATTTACTAAGTATCTGGCACATCCAGGCACTCTGTAGAAAAGACAAAAAAGATCAAGACCCTGCCCTCTAAGAGTTTGTATTCTAGTTGAAAATGAAGAATTATACCCAGTCCTATCATTTAAAATATAAATGAAGCTATTTCAGAATAATTAGAGTAAATGTACACCTTGAAACACAAAATTCACTTGTCCACACTTGTCCATACTCTGATTTGAATTTGAAACCATTATATGAGATGAACCAAATCAGTTCCAATGGAGCAGTAATGAACTGAACCAGCTACTCCCAGCGAAAGAATTCTGGGAGATGACTAAAAACCATTACATTGAATTTCCAATCCCTATATTTTTGCCCACCTGCATTTTGGATTTCCTTCACAGGCTAATTGTACAATATTTCAGAGTCCGATTCTTTTTGTACAGCAAAATAACGATTTGGTCATGTATACTTATTGTGTATCTAATTTATATTTTAATATATTTAATATCTAGTGGTTATCCTGCCATCTGGGAGAGGGGGTGGGGGGAAGGAGGGGAAAAATTGGAATAAGAGGTTTGGCAATTGTCGATGCTGTAAATTTACCCATACATATAATCTGTAAATAAAAGGCCATTTAAAAAATAAATAATAATAATAAAAAAAAAGAAACCATTATAAACACTAGCCAAAATAACAGCAAAAAAAAAAAAAAAAACAAACAAACAAAAAAAAAAAAACTATCTCCACTAAACTTTTCTTTCTACACAAGATCTCAATATAAGGATTCAACTATTACCTCTTTAATTTATAAGTACAAGAGTAACTCAGTATTCATCACTAATTGGGTCCAGAAGGTACAAAAAGTGGTAAAAAATGATGAGTACTAAATGAGTATACCTCTAGTCTACAGCTTTACCATTCCTCCCCACCCAACACACACACACACACACACACACACACACACACACACACACACACACACTGCAGTACAAGCTTCCTAGGAGATGGGGTAGGAGCTTCTAGGTGGAGGCAAAAGCCATGGTTCCACACCTTCTGCTACCCAAGGCTCAGAACAACCAGGTCAGGTCCACTGTTAACCACAGTTGTTTCTGCTCTTGCTGCTTCTCCTACTGAGCACCTTGGTCACTCTGTCCCTTCCAGTATTACTGTTTTGGAAACGGGGAGACTATATGCTTCAGACACATCATTCTGCAGGAACTGCCCCTCTATCTGCTAGTTCTGTACACTGCAGCCTTCACTAGGGGCTGGGGAGTACAACTCCCCAATCTCACATCCCTATTACTCAACCAAGACAACAAGCAAGTGCAACAATTGCCAAGGAAGTATTAAGCGCTGAAGCATTTTTTTTTCACTAAGTTCTATGTACCAGTGAGTAGACTGAACTTAATTGGACTAGCCCTCAGACAACAAAATAAGAGTCCTTTGTCAAGTATATATTCAAACCAGGTATAATTATTTTTGGTTTTAAATCAATATATTGTGCCTTCTAGAAAATCATATTCCAACTTCTCTGCTCCTTTACAGTGAAGGTTGCTAAATCTTTTTTGGTATCTTGACAGAAACTCCTAGGTACTTGCATCCTTTCTTTCTGACCGCTGGAAACTTTTTTCCCTTTGGCGTGGAAGTGACAGAGAATGTCCTTAGCAGCACCCAAGGTCTCTCAAATAAGGCTCTGAATTAACTAATCACACTCTGGTTCTTAGCTGATAACCCACTGTGAAACAAAGAAACCCACTGTGAAACAAAGAACTTTCCCCACTTAAAACTCGAGTAAAACTTAAGTCTAGCTTACAACTCCTAGAGCAACTTAGCATATGGTTTGCATTGCGGTTTGCTCCTGCCTACTTTGCTGTACAATTCAAGTGCATTCTGGACACCGCATGCCCAGTTCAGAAAATCCTCACCTCTTGCTCAAATGCCTAAGATTACCTCATTTTCCTGCCAGTACAACAGTTTTCCTCTATTAAAAACTCTAACTCTACCCAGTAAAGCAGCTGCCTCCCTTAAGGAGAAGAGCCCACCTGGTGCATTATCCTCAAATAATGTCTTCACTTGATTTGGAGACTGTGTAGACTTACATTCTTTCAAGCAGTGACATATGCCCATTTATTACCTCAAAAGAATCACGTTCCTGAGTTTTTTGGTCCATCTTAATTCAAGAAATCCTAAACAAAAACTTTCCAGCTTTTCTAAGGAAAATTGAGAGAATCCAGTAGGCACCTCCTGAAACAAATGTCCAAAATAAAAATTAACTCTTTATCTCTGCATGTATATATGCACACTATGTATATATATATATATATATATATATATATATATATACATCCACACATGTATATATATATGTTCATATAGACACATTTCAATTATATATCTATATATAGCTATAGTTACAAGTACATAGAAACTCACAATAGTCAAAAGATAAGAAAAAGCAGTTTTTAGAGGAATAAACCCTCCACTGAATTCTATCTAAATTTGGATTTGGATACTAGGGAAAAAATACAAAATTTAAATAAGATATAGTTTATGCCTTCACTGAGGTTGCAATTTGCTGAATTCTGGGGTAAAGAAAAGCCCAAACAAAACAAAATAAAATTGTGCTGGTCCTGATTTCCATCTGTTTTGCTTTTATATCTGGAGAAATATTTGCATAAGATTCATTTATAATAAATATTTAATGGTTTATTAAAATTCACATATACTATTTTATACTACATAATTATACCCCTAAAATTTGATGAATGATTATAAATTTAATTTTTGGCATGATTCAAAACAGATCATAATTTAATGTCAAATACTGACCTTCAGGGTAACTTACATATTTAGCTAAATGTAGATCAAAAAGGGAATTATCCTTTCAGAGAGGCCTGGAGAGACTTACATGAACTAAGTGAAGTGAGTAAAACCAAGAAAACATTGTACACAGCAACAGCAAGATCATACAATGATCAATTCTAACAAAAGTGACTCTTTTCAACAGTGAGATGATTCAAGCCAGTTCCAATGGCCTTGTGATGAAGAGAGCAATCTGCACCCAGAGAGAAGACTGTGGGGACTGAATGTTGGTCTGATTTTTCTTGTATAGCATGATAAATGTGGCAATATGTATAGAAGAACTGCACATGTTTAATATATTGGATTACTTGCCAGCTAGGGGAGAGAGTGGGAGGATGGAAAGGAAAAAAAAAATTTGGAACACAAAATTTTGCAAAGGTGAATGTTGAAAATTATCTATGCATAATTTTTGGTAATAAAAAGCTTTAATCAAAAAACAAATAAAGGTATTATCCCAAACTAAAAATTGACAATAAATATATCAATTGGGGAACAGCTAAACAAATTATAGAATATTAATATGATGGAATACTATTGTTTGTAAAAAGAAAGGGATTTCAAAGAAACCTGGAAAGACTTATTTTCAATTAGAAAAAAGATAAATTATACAGGAAACTACATGAAAAGAAATGTATACAGGTACTATAAAAACAATGCAAATAGCAAATTTTTATACAACTTTTAAACAAAAATATTAATAAGGTAATTTTTAAAAAACAGCATAGTTTGTAGTTTGGCTGTGTAGTCCGATAATCAGGAGTTGTCAGTGAGAAGATGAACTCTGAAATCTCCCCAAGATTCTGATGGCAAGATGCCATTACTGAGAGATGAGGAGGCTCGCCAGGGATTGATGGTGCTCACAGTGCTTCAGCTCACCAAATTAAACTTAATGGTTAAATGCAGTCGCAGAAGCCTGAAGGCTTGAGATGAGGGGGGTTAGATGGAGGGACACAGAATCCTGGCTTTAGCCCAGAGTTTTTAACTCAGGATAACTGTATTTCAATGTAATTGGTTTTCTCTGTAATTTTATCTATTTTTTTTTCTTATGTATTTAAATACAAAATTTTAAGAAGATGTGCTTGGGCTTTATTCAACTGCCAAAAACAATCCAGGACACACAAAAAGGTTAAGGATGCCTGCTTTAAAGAGTCATTAGACTGTAAGTTCCTTCTTAACAGCAAAAGCTACTTTTTGTTTTGTTTTGGTTTTATTTTTGCTTTTCATCATATCCTCAGCAGTAGCACAGTGCCTGGTACATAGTAGCCCCTTATAAATGCTACCTGACTGGCTGATACTGATAAGGACCTTTACAGCTATTTGTCATCTGGTCTGATCATCTCATTTTACACAGGATGACTTGCCCAAACTCATCCTAGTGGTAATGGCCTGGATTTGAAACCAGGACGTCAAATTAAATGAACTTTTCATTATATGCTGCTTTCTGAATAAAGATAATTGGGTTTATGACTTACTCATGTTCTCTTCCATCTCTCAAAAAAAAAAAAAAAAAAAAAAGTGGACATGGCTAATTAGAGGAAGCTTAGTCTAGCCATAGAGCTGACTCTAGATCCAGGAAACCCAGAGTTTGAAATCTACCTCAAGACACACACACGGAGGGATGAGCCTGAGCCAGCCAATTTAACCTTTCAAGGCTTCAGCTAATGCTAAGGCTATAACCAGCAGATAAGGTGCCAACACCAACTGCTGGGGAGAGTATCCTTATCCAGGGATTCCCTAAATCAGTGAAATAGGACCTAACTCCAACCCCATAAATAATTATGACTAATTAATTACAAAAATAAATATTACTATATTTCTTAAAGCAGGTATCCCATGTGTTATTTTATTATTACTACCACAAATAATAGAAGCTTTCATTTATAAAGTGTTTCACAGACCTTAGAAAAAACAGTATGATGGAATGATGAAGGAGATACAAAGCTGTACTCAAAGTCAAGAAAACCTGGGAATAACCAGACTTTTGTTTCCTTACTAAGATAAAAAGTGTCTATACGAAACAGGGCTCTTTAAACACTCTGCCAAAACGCATGGATTATTTCTCAGTATAATATTTTTTAAATGCATAAAATACAGGGGATTGAAGAAGAAATCAATTATGCTGAAATAATCATTAGAATTTTTTTCTTTAAAACAAGCTCAGAAATCCCATATTAAAAACTTTAAAAAACAAGAGCTATATTTCATGACATGAAGAAATATTAGAGGCTATTTAAATAAGAGTGGAGGTTAAACAGTAATAGCCACAGTGACCACAACTCTAAAAGTGTTCACTACTGTAGCTATCAGGAAAAAACAAAGAAATATGCATAGACCAAAAAAAAAAAAAAAAAGCCAAATATTACTATTTGTAGTTGATGTGGTGATTTAAGAGAACCCTGAAAATAAAACTAAAACTTAACTGAAACAATAATTTCAGTATATGACAAAAAAATAACTAACTTTGTACACATTATTTCATTTGAGTCTCACTACTATTCTGTAAAGTAGATGCTACATTATTCCCACTTCATAGATGAAGAACTGAGAAAGCCATTAAGGGACTTGGGGTCTGAAGTAATATTTGAACGAAGAAATCTTGCGGGCTCAGAATATTTAGGTACCTAGAGATCCATCATTTTATTAATTACAGATAGATAGCAAAAATCATTACTATAAATGTTATTGGTCTGACTATAAGCTATACCCTTAAAATACAAGCGCTTTGTACTTTCCCTCACTCTAAGTCTTATCTATTTGTAAAAAGACCAGCATTTTCCTGACAGCTTCTGATCTGGGGGTATAAAAGGTCCCAGCTCCATATGTCTGGAGGCCTTTCAGACTTAGTGGGTGCCTGAGACCACTCAAGTTGAATTACCCTGATGACTTAATGAGCAGATGCATTTCCAGACAGAAATGGGGGAGAGGAGCCACATCCCAAGGCTAAGTATTACTGTATTTTTGAAGCATATTCTTACTGTGTTAGTGCAAAGTAAACCTTTGTTAATATATTTGGTGCTTTTCAGTACTACTAAGAAAAGAGTTATGGGAGAGTATGGGGATGAGGAGACAAGGGAAGAAAAGGCGGAAAAAGTTTCATGAAAACTATCACATATTTTAAAAGAATAGTAAATATCAGATTGCTTGTTGTTTTGAAGGGGGGAGGTAAAAGAGGGAAGGGAGAAAATTTGAGAACATAAAATCTTACAAAAATGATGAAGGAAACTATCTTTTTGTGTATTTGGAAAAATAAAATACTATTGAGGAAAAAAATAATAGTGTTTAAGGAAGGAGTAGAGGAAAGGGGGGGGGGAAGAAAAAATGTGGAACGCAAGGCTTTGCAAGGTGAATATATGAAGTCTATGCATATATTTTGAAAATAAAAAGCTAAAAAAAGAATAGTAAGTTTTATATAATTGATTTGCAGTTTCCTGTGAAGTCATCTCCTCCCCCTTATTCTACTATGTAATGGAAATGCTTAGTTTAAAACAAAATAAATAAAAAAAAATAAAGTTACTAAAATGAAAAAAAAAGATTCCCAATTGAAAAAATTAGGTACACAAGACCCTGAAGCATTTTGCAGAATGTTTAATAAAAGCAAGGATGCCAAGCACAGGGGTAAGGACTCTATTCAGCAAAAATGTTTGGGAAAACTAGAAATCATTACACTATGCTTACCCTTTGATTCAAAGATATTAATACTAATTACATACCCAGAGGAAGGCTTCTCTGTACAAAAATATTTAAAGCTGTACTTTTTGTCATAGCAAAGAACTGGAAACTAAGTGCTTATCAACTGGGAAATGTTTAGACAAATTGTTTTACACAATATAATGGAAAATAATGTGCCATAAGAAATTTAAAATATGATGAATTTAGAAAAACCTAGGAAGACTATATATATAAACTGTATAAATTGAAATAAGCAGAACCAGGAAAATAATTAACAAGAAGATCAAAATAATATAAAAGAAAGTAACTGTGGCAACACTAGAGAACTTTGATCAATGCAAGGACCAGATCCATTCACAGTGACTGACATATAATAATAAATAGTCAATCATCACTTCAAAAGACTAATGAAGCATTCCAAGAATCTCTTAACATTAAAGTGATGAATTAAATGTGCAGAATGACTCATACCCTTTTCAGATATTGATAATAATTTGATTTCCTTTATTTGACTATACTTATTACAGTTGTAATATTATTACAATTATTATACTAATAATTACAAAATATTATTAGTAGTAGTAATAAAAATATTTATTACAAATTTTGTATTTTTAAATAGAAATTACAAAAATTTCTATTGATTAGGAAGGAAGGGGAAGAAGAAGAAGGGATGTTAGTAGGTAATGACAGAAAAAAAAGAAATATCAATAAAAGATTTAAAAATATTTAGAAAGCTAAAAGTTCAGAAGGGAACATAAAGTGATTTTGTCAACACTATTAAATTTTATATAAACTTACAAAACAAATTTATATAAATTCATAATCTTCATATATTTTTGTGTTTACCAAGGAAGCAGGTAACACTCTGCTGGGGCAAAAGTAATTTAACATCTTTGTGCCTTAGTTTTCTTACATGAAAAATGGGATGAGAGATTATTTATAATGTCCTTCTTATATATAAATGCCATGATTTTAGGTAGAGATAAAGATCTTGGGTTTATCCCGATACAGGTCATTTAGTTTGTCATATTACATGTTCTCAGGCTGTACCTACAACAGTAGCTTGCTATCTTCTTTCAAAGGACATTGGGGGACATTAAATAAGCACAAAAATCACCAGTCACCTGAAAAATAATTCACTTGGCTTGTCTTATTCCAGAGAACAAGCAGTGTATCTTTACATGAGGAGGACCATAATGTTATTTTTTTAAAATTTATACCATTATTCAATCTTAAAATGTCTGTGGAGCTGGAAGATTTCTATAATATTATTATATATGTCAAGGCAATATCTTATGGAACGCCACCTCAAGATTACAAACACATCTTGTATCCATGAATTATTATTGATAAATGTGATCATAATAAAATGTGTTTCCTTTCAAAATCACAATGGAAACATACTGTCATTGTGATAATGAAGAATCAGGATAACTCATAGTGAGAGATATATTACAGCTCTCATTATGCATGAAGGATAGATGAAGACCTAGACTGAAAGCTGTAAAAAACATTTCTGAGGTCATCTAATTCAATTGTCTAATTTTATAAAACCAAGGACAGAGTTATGATGCCAATCTAGGATTCTGCCTACTTGATGAATTGGGATATTCTATTTTTATTCTACTTATGCTTTAAATATTAATCTATTAATTTTTGTGATTTCTAAAAAATGTCTGAACTTTATCATTTATATATATAAAGTACTACCTCTTAGAAACATATGGTATTTATTATTCAGTTGTATCTGACTCTTTGTGACCTCATTTGGGGTTTTCTTAAAGCTTTTCTTCTTCAGCCCATTTTACAGGCAATTAGGTTTAAGTGATTTACCCAGAGTCACAGTTAGTAAGAGTTGGAGGCCACATTTCTAAAATACATAGCGAATTGACTTAAATTTATAAGAACACAAGCTATTCTCCAATTGATAAATGGTCAAAGGATATGAACAGACAATTCTCAGATGAAGAAATTGAAATTATTTCTAGTCATATGAAAAGATGCTCCAAGTCATTATTAATGAGAAAAATGCAAATTAAGACAACTCTGAGATACCACTACACACCTATCAGATTGGCTAAGATGACAGGAAAAAACAATGATGATTGTTGGAGGGGATGCGGGGAAAACTGGGACACTGATACATTGTTGGTGGAGTTGTGAACAAATCCAACCATTCTGGAGAGTAGTTTGGAACTATGCTCAAAAAGTTATCAAACTGTGCATACCTTTTGATCCAGCAGTGTTACTACTGGGCTTATATCCCAAAGAGATCATAAAGAAGGGAAAGGGACCTGAATCTGCACGAATGTTTGTGGCAGCCCTGTTTATAGTGGCCAGGAACTGGAAAATGAGTGGATGCCCATCAGTTGGAGAATGGCTGAATAAATTGTGGTATATGAATGTTATGGAATATTATTATTCTGTAAGAAATGACCAACAGGAAGATTTCAGAAAGGCCTGGAGAGACTTACATGAACTGATGCTGAGTGAAACAAGCAGGACCAGGAGATCATTATATACTTCAACAACAATACTATATGATGACCAGTTCTGATGGACCTGGCCATCCTCAGCAATGTGATCAACCAAATAATTTCCAATGGAGCAGTAATGAACTGAACCAGAGACACCCAGCGAAAGAACTCGGGGAGATGACTAAGAACCATTACATTGAATTCCCAATCCCCATATTTTTGCCCACCTGCATTTTTGATTTCCTTCACAGGCTAATTGTATAATATTTCAGAGTCTGATTTAATAGCCTTTTATTTACAGGTTATATGTATGGGTAACTTTACAGCATTGAGTAAGATGAATTACATTGAGGAACTTGTGTAATACTTTCAACAAACCCAAGATTCTTATAGAAAAAAAATCCAATTTTTAACATCGATATTCTCCTTATGATGCTATGTAGCTATAAATCAAAGAACTAAAAATCTTTGAAAAATCAAAATTTTGTACAATGTGGGGAGGGGAAAAGAAGCATGGCCAGTAAAGGTTGCTGCACCACAGAGATTATAGAAGCAAGAGCACAAAGCATCAAAGAAAGATGTCGGAGACATCACCAGAAAAAGATTGTGGGATAATAGACTTCATGTTGGAAAGGCCTTATGAGACCAAATAGTCCAACCCTTTCCTTTTGTGGGTGAGGAAACTGAGGTCTATTATTCCACAGGTAGTAAACAGCAAAGAGGATCTGAATCCTTTGATTCCAAATGCAGAACTCTTAGGATACATATTAATATCAGAAAACCTAAAGAAAGACACACTCCAACCCCTGCACAATACACAACAAAGCAATCACACTTCTATTTCTGGAAACATGTATATAATAAACTTCATAATCAAATTTAGATTACACGAACCCATAAGAATCTATTTTTAATTCATTCAGAAAAATACTCTGATACAAATCAAGAATATATAAAATCCAGCAAAGGAGACTAATGTCATTAAATAGGATCAATAAATCTCTCAATTCATTATCTGAGGTTGTCCTTTTCATTTAAATAAGTGAATCATACATGTCATGTTTCCTTCATTCCACCAAGAGCTACTGTTCTGCCCTTGGAGCTTTAAGAATAAAAATTTGTTATTCTATACAGAAAAAAAATATTTTACAGAAATAAAAATAACAAATTCTAATAAATGTTCATTTGTATTAGGTTTCCATAGAAAGAATTCCATTACATTATATTTCTTTGTTGGACCATCAAACAAAACCTCTGTCTAAAACTTGAGTTAAATGTAGTTGCCAGTAAAGTTATGTATTCTACAAGCTTTCATTTTTATTTAATGAGTATTACAAAGAGTTGTTCAAGTTCACTGAAACAGCACTTTAATATGAGATGATTTGTGCACACCAAACATCTCATAACACTTTCTTTCATGGGATAATTTCCAATTTGTTATCCTCTCATTTGCTTGGCTACAAAGGATAAGAACATTTTTATAAGATTCTAAGGAAAAAAGTATCTTAACTCAAACAACAGAAGAAAAGAATTCTACTTGAAAATTTGGTATTTTTTTCCCTCCCTCATTTACTCCCAACATCCCTCTAAAGAAAAGAATAACTTTGATTAAAAGATGTCTGTTTTCTATTAATTATGTGGTGGTGAGAAAATTTTACTAAAAAGTTCTTTCACAGCTAAGCTACTGTAGTTAAAAAGTAACAAACACTATTAAGATTTATGACATAGAACTAACCATCCAAAACATCTGAATTCCTACCCTAAAACTTGGCTGTCTAAATCAGTGAGTGAATGAATACCTAGCTCACTCTAATTCCAGACCAGACTACATTTTACATACCATCCAGTCATCCATACCCAGCCATCTTGCCATCTTCCCTGACCCTGGAGAGCTGTTGCTTCTCCAATATCACAGTGTGTGATGCATATTAAATTTAATAATTTCTTTTCTATTCATTTATTCACTTGGGGAAAGCAGAAGAACAATGGAAAGACTGCTGGGGTTGGTGTCCAGAAGATCTAGGGTAGAATTCTCCTTCTGCCAGTTCCCTAAGTAACTGGCATGTCCTTTGCCTTATTTGGGCCTTAGATTCTTCATCTATACAATGAAAGATGCTAAACTAAATGGCCATGTTCTAAACCTACAGGATTGCCATCAGAAAACATTTTATTGGAAGAGATTTCTTTCTGTTGTGAAAAACCTTAATGGCACTTGCTCCAAGTAGATTCCTTTGCTACAATGATGTTTGTTTGTTTTTTAAATAAACTTAGAAATAAACCAACTTATAGATGGGGACATCTATACTCTCTTCTCCCCTGAAAAAAGCTTCCAAAAAAAAAAGTAGAAAAAACATCATTTCAGAATAGTAGTGACTATGGAAAATTCAAAGTCTCCAGGTTTCTGTTAATACCTATACATTGAATTCAACTATTAAAAGGGGCTTAAGATAGATGTCACACTGACATTGGGAATTATAGACAGATGCCTACAAAATCCTAATGGTTTTTTGAGTATAATGAAAATTTAGGTATTTGAAAGAGAGGAGAAACATGAAATATGAAGATCGTGAAAACAGATACAGCACCTCCATAGCCTGCTGACAATTAATAAGTGATCTATAATTGCTTTCTGGAAAAAAAAACAGATCTAAAAAATCAAGTGAGAGATTTAAAATCTATAACAAGTGTTTTCTTTGTAAAAGGGAGGGTGTTCTGAGGGAAAAAAAAGCATAGGCCACAAAGGACACACAAGTAGTGTTTGGATTGTGACAATGATCTTGATGTATGAAATTGTGCTATGTCTGCCATCATTTAACTTCTTAAAATTTTTTTTTTAATTTTAAATTTAAAAATGTTTTAAAAACTTAAAAAAAAAAAAACTGCAGATTTGTCTTGAGGGCTCTCCAGCTCTGCAACTGACACTGACCATCCCTCTTTCCTACTCAAAGTATCCTGCCTTTCTGATGATCCAATCTAATATCAGCTCTTCATTCTTCATCCTCTTTAACCTTTCTAGTTATTTTGGCACTGCTGCCCACCTCTACTCCCCTTTTTTTGCATAATTTTCTCCCATTTGATTGACAACCTTTCTTCTGCCTCTTTTGCTTCCCCTTGTCTCCTTCACTGGTGGCCTACTAATTCTCTTCTAGGACTCTTAAGGAGGAAGTAGTAGAATCCTCTTCCTTTCTAAATTAATATTCTTATCATCTGCAAGCTGATTTACTCCTACAGTTTTGATCAAACAAACTTTGAACCCTGTTCCTATCCTTGTGCTAAGGGAAGACAAAGCACAAATAAAATAAAATGATCCCTGCCATCAAAAAGACAACATATACAAATTTAAGTACTGTACTGTACATGTAAAATATTATAAAAGATAACTTTCAGAAAAGGAAACTGTCACCTCAGTAGAAATTGAGAGAAGCTGCAATTCGAAAGTGGCATTTGAGCTGCTAAGTTTTTAAGGAATTAGAGTTTCTTAAGAGGTGAAGAAAGGATGGAATGAACTTCAGGAACAGAAGGTAGATAGTACAAAGACATGGAAAGAGGAAATGGAGTTTCTTATATGAATAACAGCAAGAAGGTGAGATTAGTTGGACCTTAGGGGATGAAAAAAATAATAAAACATTAAAATCTGGAAAGGCAAGGGAGGGAGATTGTGAAAGTTTGATTTTGTTTGTTTTTAAAAAGAGTTTCTACCTTGTGCTAAAAGCAGTAACAAGGACCCACTGATATTCTGTATTTCTGTCTTTAACTTCTTTGGATTATGTACTTAGTAGCCATATTGTTGTATCAAAGGGTATTGTAATCTATTGACTTTAGGTATAGTTGCAGATTGTTTTCTGAACTAATTGGATCATTCTGTAGTTCTTCCAACAATGTAATTGTTAAAAGTTTATTGATTTAGGAATTTACTCAGGAGAGTGTGAGATCATCAGATCAGTGACAACTTTATCAGCTCTGTGAAGGAGGTATTAGAAGTATTAGAGACCAAAAGATCAGTTTAAAGACTTAGTTCCAGTAATAGCAATGTGAATGCAGAGAAGAGGATATCTGCAAGAGGCTATAGAAATATTACAAAGATTTGGCAACTTATTGGACATGTGGGATAAGGAAGAGTGAAGGTTTTCATATATGAAAATTTTCATAACCCCACAATCTGATACCATATTTTCCCAGTCTTCTCTCATACTACTGTCATCCCCAACATTCTCTAAAATTTCCTAAAGGATAGGGCCTTTCACTGGACTATTCACTGTCCCACCAAATGCCCCACAATTTCTTACCTCTAGGCTTTTAATATACTTGGCACGCCATACTCTTTTTTGGAATTTCTAATTAATAATTCATAATGCTTAACTCAATTGCCATTTCCTCAAGTCTTCTATGACTCTAATCATGCCTCCTCCACCACTTCATATAATTTCTTTAATGGACATATCATATATTTTTGTTGTATTTTCCTAAAGACTATTAGTGTCATGAAGGCAAGAATCATATCATCTAAATATGCATTTTTTTTCTAGCTCTTAGTAAATACTATTTAACCGAATGACAAAACCAAGCACATAGTTTAAGGTGAACTGTTCCATTTCTACTTAAAATAGAGATAGATATGAGATCAAGATTCTGGGGAGCACTGAACAAGAAAAATAGTTCAACTCCCACCTTTAAAATTAGTCATTCTCAATTCCTGAAGGGTTTGTGGGAATAATAAGAGCACTAACATACTTAGTGCTATTGCATTATTGGAAGAATTGGCAAATCATCCAATTAGTCCAAAAAACAACCTGGAACTATACCTAAAGTTAACAAACTACACATATCCTTTGACACAGCAATATGACTACTAAGTGCATAATTCAAAGAAGTTCAAGATAGCACAAGAATTTATAGTACATATATGTCATAAGTACATAAGTATAGCAGTACTTTTTTGTTGAAGCAAAATGAAATAAAAATACAGTTGGTGCCCATTAAATGGGGATTGGCTGAGCAAAACAGGAATAAATAGAGTGATGGCTATGAAGTTGTATGTAATAAGATGAGGATTATTCCATTTCACTGCAATACAATTAATTTTCCCTAAAAAGCAACAAAGCTGTCCATGAGACTTAATTGGCCCTGCTTCCCTTAATACAGGTTCCTGGTCACCAAAGGACAAAGTTCCAACATGTAGAGCTGGTACCCCCTCAGATTCAGGTGTTGTCTGAAGGTCATCAAATGTGTTTCCACATGATGACAAGGCTCCAGAAAAGCTAAGTGCCACAGTATCCTTGTTATGTAAATACTCTTTTGTTTCAAGGACTTGGGTGCCTTATTTTGTATCATCATCTAATCTGAAATAACAAAACAGAGGCTTTAAGCTCCCTGAAACAAATGCCTATTGAGAGAATCTTAATTAAAACTTGTATGTTTCAATAGTCTAATGTACCCAGTGACCAATGCTAATTTATATACCCATGATGGTGCTGGCTTTGCCCCTTTTCCCATTGCCCAAAGAGTCTGAGTTTTGCACTTCTACAGTTGAAGTCATTCAATCAACAAAGATTCATTAAGTGCTTACTCTGTGCTAGGCACTGTGCTAAGTGCTAGGGATACAAAGAAAGGCAAAAGACAATTCCTGTTCTTATGGAGCTCATGACCTAATAGGGAAAAAAACAAAACAAAACAATGTAGCTTCTCACTAATAGTGGCCTCTCTTCTTGGCAGAGAAGCAAGTAATGAACTAGAAGGTACAAAATGACTTGCACACATATACATATACGTGCACCAATACACATACACACAGAGATACTCAAACATAGCCAGTTATTTATTTGGTTATACTTATTTCTGTTAAGGTACAATAACATCTATTAAAACATTTAAAAATACATAGAAGAAAGAAAACAAGAAGCAATTCAGAAAAGGCCATACACAAAACAATTTATTTACTATTTTTGTCAAGTTAATTTAATATACACAAAAATCAAACTACATGGGAGAAATTCATGAGTTCATATGTTCTTTTCTCTTTTTTTGTTCTTTATATGTTGCCAACAGACAATAGCAACTTCACAAAAGTTACATGAAAAACTAGGTTTATTACAAGAGAAATGAACATCCATGTGGATGGAACCCTAAGCAAGTGCAAAGACAAATTATGTCAGCTTAGGAGGACTTCATTCTTGACATGTTCATGGTCTCCTGCAAACTCTGGATCCAGTGTTTCTGGAAATTATAGTAACTCAAAAAGACAAGTTCAGGGGATCCTCTAACATTCCTTAACAGTATTGAAACATTAATATTTACTAATTGCCTAGATCATAATAAACAAAATTTTAATTTTTAGGGAGGATTCTCATACCCAAAAAAGAATAGGACAGCATCACAGTCAGGGGTTCTTAACCTTTTTTGTGTCATGGACTTGGGAATTCTGGTGAAGTCTATAGTAAAATTTCTTAAACTGTAGATCACAACCCCATATAGGGTCTCATAACTGAATATGGGAGTCACAAAATTATGATTCATTATCAGTAAATGTTTGATTTGTATACCTATTTTATATAACTATATACATTGGGTCACATAAAAATTTCCTGGGTTGCAAGTTGAAAAAGTTTAAGAAGTTCTGATATATAGAATCCTTAGAATAATCTTTTTTTACATTATATTTATGTAACCATATCTATATAGAAAGTTTGTAAAGAAAGCATTTTTTACAAATATTATTCTATTTTATCCTCACAACAACCCTGAGAGTAGATACCATTTTTATCCTTATTTTAAAAATTAGAAAACTAAGGAAGACTGAGAAAGCAGAAATTAATTAACTCATTGAAGTCAATTGATTTATGTCTAAGGCTTGATTTAAATTCCAGGGTGAATGTTCTATTCACTGTATCACCAAGAATTACAAAGGAAACCAATTATGATGAAATAATAGTAATAATTTTTTTTTTTTTTTTTTTTTTTGTAAAAGAACAAGTTCAAGAAGCCCTGGTTAATAACCTTTGATCTAGTCTACCATCTCATCTTTATAGCTGAGGGAGATTAAGTAATTTGCCCATGATGAAGCAGGTAGTAAAATACAGAGGAATGATCTGGCCTTACTTCATCTCTTTCTAGCGTTAATGCTTCTTTCATTACTCTAGGAAAGTCCCAATTGATGCATCTTGGACTCTGCAAGTATTTGGTCTCTACCTAACAGATTTATCCACTGACAGAAACAAACAGGGCAGGACAGGATAGAACAGGATATGTAGTTTGCAGACAACTGGCACTACACAGATAGGAATCTTCCAGATGTTTTCATTTTTCCCCTAAGACCTGGAATGTTGGAATCACTCCACCAGCTACTCCCTCTCCTGTTTCCCCCTTCCTTCAATGGCTTACAGACGATATGGTAGATTTCACAGTAACCTAGTAAGTTGTTAAGTTCAACTTTCATTAGTCAGAGTTTTGTATTATTAATACTTAATAAAAATATATCTCTTCTATCTGATCCCTTACTTACTAAAGAGGGAAAATAAAATCTAATTAGTACAAAGGGTATTTATTCTATATTCCCAGTGGTTTCACTGCTGAGAGAATGGGAAATCTGAAAGCATTAATCTCATTTTTTCTTCTCCATACCTAACCTAATCTGACCCAAACTTCTGTGCTCTTTCCCTCTTTATGCCCTGCCTTGTGCCTAAGTATTATGAGCTCAGGACCACAGAGAGAGACAGCCAGAACACCAGAAGTCTCATTAGTAGAAAAGGTCCAGTTACTACTGCTTTAAAGGATTTGGTTAAATTTTTGCAAACTTCAAAATGTAATCATTTGAAAATAAAGACATTTTTCCAATTGACAAATGATCAATGGAAATGAATAGGCCATTTCTTCCCTCTTAAAAATCCAAGCTACATGCTATATGCTCCAAATCACTAATAATCAGAAAACTGCAAATTAAAGAAACTTGAGATTCTCAATCATCAAACTGGCAAAAGTAACCAACAAAAGGAAACTGTCTTAGAAGGATTGTGGGAAAATTGGAACATGGTGAAAATATATGATGGAATTGTAAATTGGTCCTAATATTCTGGGAGAAAAAATGGAGCTATGCTCCCATAGTTACTAAACTGCACATACCCTATAATCCTGGGATATCACTCTTAGGTCTATATCCTAAACAAGTCAAAGAATGGAAAAGATACTCTATGTGTACAAATATTTGTAGTGAGCACTATTTATAGTGGTAAAAGACTGGAAATTAAATGTGTGCCTGTCAACCAAGGAATGGCTGAACAAATTACTGTATATGAATGTAGATACACAAGAAATTGAGACAGTTTCAAGGAATCCTGGGGAAACATGTATGAAATGATGCAGAGTAAACAGAATCAAGAGAACATTTTATAACAACAGTATAAAAATGAAGACTTTTGTAAGACTTAAGAATTCTGATCAATGCTTTAAAGGCATGATTCTAGAGGACTGGTGAAAAATGCAACCCATCTGCAGGCAAAATTTAGAAAGTGATAAACCCAATATACAGAATATTTTGGACATAATTTTGTACAATGTTAATGTGGGATTTTGTTTTGCTTGACTATGCATATTTTAAACAAGAGTTTGTTTTTTCTTTTCTTTTCCAGTGAGGGGAAATGGTAGGGAGAAAAAATAAATGCTTCATAACTGAAAAAAATACAATCCCAACATTTTAAATGAAAGGCACTCCTAAACGCACAAGTTTTTATTGTAGTTTAAATGCACAATTGGTCATTAAACCCAAACTGATTTCATTTAAATTCTCTTATCTAAATGTTTACCTTGTAGGTCACCTTTAGAACCAAACCAAACCAAAAACAAACTATCCCCATGAAGAAGAATCTATAATAAAGCTCCAAAATCTGGAGTCTGTAAACTTTTTTTAAAAATATTTTGATAATGGCATTTCAATATAATTAATTTCGTTTACAATCCTATGTGCTTTATTTTATGCATTTTAAAATAGTATTGTGAGAAATGGTTTGATAGGATTTGCTAAACTGCAAAAAGGGTCAATGCCATATACACAAAAAAACTAAAAAAAAACCCTTACCTAATATTATCTCAGATACAGTACATTTCTGACAAAGGGAGGAGCTGAAAAAAAGTACTCAGGGTCACTAAAGGGCAGAGTTGAGAGATGCAGCTTCTCCCTCCCACTACATACTTGTACCAGGAACCAGGCAAGTTTGCAGCCCTGTCTTAATCTTCCCTTAGGCTACTAAAAATAAGTTATTTTGCTAAAGAGATCATTTACCATACATACCTGAATTTTTTAGCAATATGTTCAAAATGAAACAATTGAGGGAAATGGTCTGAGAACAAAAGTATACAATAAAAAAGTCGAAAAAATTATCTTAAAGGTTCCTTCCAGCTAGCTGTAAATATTAGGCACTCTTCCCCTTACTCACCCCCCCCCCCAATCTCTTTGAGGTCTGGGACTATTTCATTGGTCTTTGTATCTTGAGCACAGTTCCTGACGTAAAGCTCGAACTAATTAAGAAAAAATCAAAATTGTACTGTTGCTTTATTTACCATTGTTTCATCAAAGCCTTCAATAAAGCAAATGTGCATTTGGAAACAGCAAATTGGGCAACAAGTACAAGATGGGGGAAAGCTAAATTCTAAACTCAGGCAAGGAAAGTAAAAAACAAAACAAAACAAAAAACCAGCTACCGACAGCTCTGTGAATCTACAGGGAGAAAAAAATTATATTGTGAAAATAAAACCAGATGTTCTTCCACATCACATAACCACTGCAATCTAAGAATGTACCCTCAAACTTCTGGAAACATGACCAGAAATTTGGGGACTAACAAAGCTTACTTAATGCTTATTTCAGAATGCTTTTTTCTCTACGATAGTTTCTCTCCACCACTTATAACACATCCTAACCTGGCTAGATAAAAATAAAAATTCTGATAATCAGTTCTCAAATGGCCACAGCCCACAGTTTTTGAAGTCCTACATTTTGTTTAGGTCTCCGCCTTGAAAACAAACCCAGTTGCCCCATTTTCTCCCGTAAACAGAACAGAGACTCCTCTGAACCCTCGGCAGCTTTGTATGAAGTCACCGCGTTTGTTGTTTCAAACATGCAATTAAAAGAAAATGACACAGACAATCCATGAGATTAGTTGGCGAAGTGTGGAGGTGTAGATCCTACAGATAACACCCATGCAGGAGGTATTCCTGCAAGTCTATCCACCAGCAGGCGATAGGATTTCCAATCCCATCCCCCCGGCTCTCCTTCCCCAGCTCCTTAGGCATCCCGGAGTCAGCAGCGTATCTCTGCAAGAGTTTCAGAACTTGGGGTTCACTTAAAAGTCCTTGCCGTTTTCTCTAGTGCCGCAAATTGCCATAAACCCCGGGAAAGGGGACGATAGGGGGCATCCCGCTCTTTCGAGGGTCCGAACCAAAGGAAAATAAGAAAGCCACCAGCGCGCGGTGGCCGCGTCGCTCTGCCTCTCTCCTCGGCGACCACCTCCTCTGAGGCCGCTAGCCGGCCACCCCCGCGATCGTTTACGGGAAGCAGAGCGGGGGCCCCAGAGCTGTAACCCCAGTGTCCCAGGCCGGGAGGACTGGGGAAGCGCGGGCCCGGCTCCTTTCCTCTCCCCGTCTTCCCCCTCCCCTCCCTCGGTCCCTCGCAGCATCCCTCCCCAACACCGCACAATTCCCAAATCTGAGAGTGGTAGGAGAAATTTGCCGGGGGCCCAAACCACTACCTCGCCCCACCCCCAACCACGAAAGCTATTCTCTCCTCCCCCTCGTTTCACCCTCCTCCAAGCCCCACTCTAACCGCCCCCCATGATCTCCTTCCCCCCCCCGCCCCCCCCACTTCACCACCACCTCCTCTAGCTTAGAGGGCCAGGAAAAGTTCCTTCCAGCGGGGCAGCCAGAGGGTCGAGTCATCGGCGTGGAGAGCGGCCCCAGGAGGAGAAGGAAAGAGTAGAAGGGGGAGTTGAGAGGGGCTTCTTCTTCCAAGTGTAGTTGAGGACACTAAAGCCCAGGAAGCTGGATAACTTGCCCCAGTTCCGGGGAAGAGAGGTATTTAGTATCAGTCCTTGTTCCCCCGCGCTCAGCACTTACCGATCCGTCTGTAGACGTGCTGCAGCGGCCCAAGAGCTGGGGGACTGAGGGATCCGTAGTTCCGGAGAGGAAGGGGCGATGTGGGCAGCGGGTAGCCAGGGGCGCTGGGGGTTGCAGCAGGCGACGGTCGAGGCGATCAGGAAAGGAGCCCGGGGAGGGGGAGCAGGGGAACAGCATCTCTTTCTCCTCCCCCCCTCAGTCTTGGAAGCCCCTCTCCTCAAAGTAGACGTGGAGGGCGCTCCCGGGGTCGGTCACGGCACTGCCCTGAGTTCCGCTGCCCGCTGCTACGGCCCCGCGGTGCAGCTCGGAGCCAGAGCAGGCTATCCAGGGGCCCCCAGTGCCCGCAACGGGGCCAGCCCCAGGCGCAGCCGCTGCCGCCGCCGCCCTCGACCCCGCCCCGCCCCGCTGTCACTCAGACTAGCACGCCCAGACTCCAGGGAGCCCCGCCCCGCCTCCTGGGCCGGGGCCGGGCCCCGGCCTCCCTCTCTGGGTTTCTGAGGTCGACCCCTGGGATGCAGAGAGTGCTTCTGCAGACCACGTCCCAGCTCCGCGCCTTGGGGCAGCTAGAACTCGCCCGTGCCTTCTTCCTCTCCTCGTCTTGGACTTTGCTATGGCCCTCCATCTAGAGGGATGTTCTCTAAAACTCACTTCTGTTCTGCTCACCTGTAAATACGGGTTCTGGACTTGCGATCTCCAAGGGCCCTACGATTTCGTGACCTCCAGGGCGAGCCTCCGAGTGCTAGGGGCGAGGGGACAAACAATATGTACTGGGGGACTAGACTGGAACCATGGGAAGAAGACGCAAAGGAAGGAAGAGAAGTTAGAGGCACAGCGACTTGGAGTTTAAATTCCCACCAAGAAAATCGAGAAACTGAAACAATTCACAAAATATTTATTTAGCATCTAAGTGGCCTCAAAGACAAAAATAAGACATTCCCTCTTCGGGAAGTTAGCATTCTATTGGGATACACCACCTTCTCAGGTAGGTAAATACAGGTGTAAAGGGGCCATGGAGCATGCTCAGATTTGCACTTCCTGGTGGGTTTCACAAAGTATGAGCAGACTATCCCTGCTGGATTCCAGCGAGAGCTCCGGGGGCCTGTTTCCGCCTTTGTTTGACAGGGGGTGAGATGGGGAGTGTTTCAGTGAGAGAAGACTTAAAACCCCCTAATTGGCAGCTGTACTGTAAGAACTGATGACTCGGTGGAAATAAATAGCTTAAAGGACCTCTTTCTCTTACTTTCTGAGGGCAAAGCATGAAGAGTGAAAGAAAAGACAATTGCCCTATCTCCCAACAGGAACCCTATTGGCAAGATGTGTTCTTATTTGTATCTGTGTGTATTCTTTATTGATTTAGGCGGACAGGTAGATGTGTTCAAGATTGACAGTAACTTTATGTGTTCTGAAATTTCTGATAGTCCATGTAAGTCTTCAACTACTGCTGCTTCATTGGCTGACTGCTTGGCTGATGACTAGAGTGGCTTATATATCACCGAGCGCTGCTATTAGAAAGATCAAACTTTTTATTTGATTGGACGGACTCAGCACAGGTGAATGGTAAATTGCTTCATTAGTAATGTAAAACATTCTTTTTTTTTTTTTTTTTTTTGCCTTTTTATTTATTTATTTATTTTTATTATAGTAACTTTTTATTGACAGAATCCATGCCAGGGTAATTTTTTTTTACAACATTATCCCTTGCACTCACTTCTGTTCCGATTTTTCCCTCCCACCCTCCACCCCCTCCCCTAGATGGCAAGCAGTAAAACATTCTTTTTTTTTTTTTTTTTTTTTTTTAATTTATTTTTTTTTATTTAATAGCCTTTAATTTACAGGATATATATACATGGGTAACTTTACAGCATTAACAATTGCCAAACCTCTTGTTCCAATTTTTCACCTCTTACCCCCCCCCTCCCCTAAATGGCAGGATGACCAGTAGATGTTAAATATATTAAAATATAACTTAGAAAAACATTCTTTTTAAAAGTTTTATCTATATGTTTACATTACAGAAATTTATATATTGTTTCCACTTCCGTGAGAGGTCTCTTGTAACAAATTAGAACAGAATCACAGACCATCTGAAAGTGTATATATTTCATATGTTTCCACACACCCCCACACACATTACCACTTCTATATTTTTTAATTGAACAGAAATCCATCTTTTTCCTTCTCCCTCCCTATCCCCCCTATGGGGGGGGGGGGGGGAGAGAAGGGGGATAACCAATTTTATTAGAACAAATATGCATAATCAAGCAAAACAGATTCCCAAATAGCTGTATACAAAAATCTTTCCCATTTTGCATCCTAAATCTATCACCTCTTTAATTATTGGTCATCCAGAATCATGAATGGTCATCGTATTGATCATAGTTCTTAAAGTTTTCAAAGTTGTTTATATAGGGGCAGCTAGATAATGCAATGAATAAAGCACTACCCCTGGAATCAGGAGGACTTGAGTTCAAATTTGAGCTCACTTAACACTTACTTGCTGTGTGATCCTTGGCAAGTCATTTAACCCCAATTGTCTCTCAGAAAACTCCACAAACAACCCAACCCCAAAACAAAATTGTTTGTATTTACAATGCTATTATTTAAATTGTTCTCCTAGTTCTGCTTATTTCAATGATTCAGTGGTTTACAAAAGTCCTCAAAAAGTGTTCATTTTTATAGTTTTATGTATAGCATTGATGCTATCACATGTTATATTGTAACATTATTATTAAACATATAACATTATAAAATGATATAAAATACTTCTGCTTACTTCACCGTGCATCAGACCATATATTTTTTTCTCCTTTTTTGAAATCATTTCCTCCTCATTTCTTACAGCATCATTTCCCCACCTTGATATATGACTTTCCCAGCCATTCAATTAATGGACCTCTCCTTAATATCTAGTTTTTTCCTACCACAAAAAAAGAGCTACTATAGTTTTTTTTTTTTTTTTTTTTACATAAAGAACATTTTTCTTGTTCAATAATCTCTTTTGGGTACAAGCTTAGCAATGATATAGCTGGGTCAAAGATACATTTTGTGTATAATTCCAAATTATAGTTCAAATTACTTCTCCACGAGAGAGCCACCAATAGTGCAATAATGTTTTCCCAGAGGCCTCCAAAATTTATGATTTTTATTTTTGGGGTAATCTTTGCCACTGTGATGGGTATAAAATAGAATCTCAGAATTGCTTTTATTTGCATTTCTCTAATTAGTGGTGAATTGGAACTTTTTTTTCATATGACTATACATAGCTTAGTATTTATTCTCCTCTTGAGAATTGTCCATATCATTTAGGGAATGCTTCTTTTTCTTATGAATTTAAATCAATTCTTTATATATTTTGCAAGAGAGAACTTCAGCAAGATTTTCCACAGCTAATTATTTCTTTTTAATCTTAATTTTGTTAGATTTGTTTGTGCAAAAAAACTTTTACATTTTATATAAAAAATTATGCTTTTCCTTTTTTGTGCCCCTCCATTTCTTGTTCATAGAAATTTTTCCTATCCATGAATCTGACAGGTAATTTCTATTTCACAGTCTTATGAGGCATTATGAGGTATTAGTCTTCATGCCAAATGTAATCATAATTATGTTATTTGTATCCTGTTAATTGTATTAATGCTTGATGTAATTCTTCCATTTTTAGCATTTTCTATTTAATAATAAATTATCTGTCTCATATCTGATTCATATTGTATATTGAATAACTTCTTTTACTTCCCCCTTTTTAAAGGAAATCTTAGAATAGTGAGCCATATAACTGTTCCTAAAATTAGCATCAACACTGCTTCACCCAGGTAAAGTATTTAATGAGCTGAAGAATTTGAAAACCAAGGCCTTTGTCCCCCACTTAGAGATTCACCAATTAGGCTTCCTCTGGACCAAACTTGGTTCATAAATGAAAATGGTTAGGAAGTATTGTGGTTGTTTGTGCTTCATTCTCAAAGAGGACCATGACATCAAAAAGGTGAAGACATGACATGCAAGTGAATTAGATTTAACTGAGTGGAGCCAAGATGGTGGAATAGCTAGAAGTCCAGTGAAATCCTTAAACCTAGCACTCCAGCACAGGGAGAGGTTATATGCCAGGGCAATAAAGTGTCCCAGATTCAACTCAGAAAAACTTAAATCTATGTAGAGTATGAGGACAACTTTGTCCCTCAGAACCCAATTCCAGCTCACAGATCCAGTAAAGTATGTAAAAGTAACTTTCAGGGTTAAGGAGCAATCAAAAGACTATGTACAGAGAGGAAAGCACATAGCTGTCGTTGGCTCAGACTCCACTGAGATGTCAGCTTCAGGTTCCAGCCCAGTCTGAAGCCTTCAGAGGAATCAACATGACAGAAATCTTAGACTAAAGAGGAAATTCTGTCTCTTTGAATTAGCAGAGCTTCCTAGATGATTGATAGGAACCAAAATCAGTAGCATCCATAAAATCAAATCTTGTCAAGAACTTGCAGACTCTGAGTACATAAATAAAAGGATGCCTATGAGAAAAGTTATAGAAGTAGAAATGACAAAATTTGGCTACTGATTGGATGTGTTACATGGAATTGAGATTACACTACGATTACTTCAAAGATGATGGTGCCCTTGAAAGAAACAGGAAAATATGAAAGAACAATAGGTTTTGGAGGAAATAACATTAGTTTTTTTATGCCCATGGAGCAATCAAGGAGAAATGTTTATGAGGCTATTCAGGATTACTAAGACTATAATTCAGGAGAACGATAAGGATATTGAATCAAGATATCATCCTGTTTACATTCCTTTTTGAATAGATCTTTCACGTGACCCAGAACAAGCTTTGAGAAATCTTATGAAGCTGAAAAAAATTCCAGTGTGGACCCAGCTATGGACAGTTTTCCAAGAAGGAGGCTAGTTAGCATCAAACTCATCACCAGAATGTTGGTCACTAGATACTGAATTGGAAGGTGAATATGCATATAATTGAGAGCAGCTAAGTGGCACAACAGATATAGAATTGGACTTTAGTCTATCCAATCAAAACCTGAATTCGAATCCAGCCCCAGACACTAGCTATATGACCCTGGGCAAGTCACTTAACCCTTTTTTAATCTCAATTTCCTCATCTATAAAATGACCTGGAGAAAGAAATGGTTAAACTATTCCATCCAATATCTTGGCTAAAAAAAAAATCTCCAAATGGGGTAATGGAGACTTGGATACAGCTGAAACAACTGAACAACAAATGCATATCATTGAGGGCAAAAAATGTTTGAAGTATTGAAAAAATACTTAAAATGTGCTCAAAAGATTTCACCTCCCTACTCTAAAATGTTCAATGATTCCCTATTGTGGCCTATAGTACAAAATTAAAAACTACTTATTCTGATATTTAATGTCTTCCACTTAAGTAGCACAGTGGATAGATTTGGCCTGAAATCTACAAGATCTGAGTTCAAATTTCCCTTAGACACTTAATAGCTAGCTGTATTGATATTGGACAAGATATCTGGGCAAGTCATTGATTTTTAGTTTCCTTGTCTGTGAAATGAAAGGATTAGACTTGATATTTTCTAAGGTCTAATGCTTTTTGCACAGTGAAGTGACTATGTGTGGAATGAATTTCTGATTACTTCTACTTGTAGAATCCTGTCTTGTTTTAAAATAGCTCCTATACAAGGCCTTTACTGATAGTCCCAGCTGATAGTGTTTTCTGCCTCTTGAAGGGGGATAGGAGTGGAGAAAGATTAAGAAGCTCTGGTCTAAATGGAAGGTAAATTCCAGAGGGATTTACTTTCTTACAGAAAGAAGGCTTTGAGCTGAGATTTGAAGGAAGCCATAATGTCCAGAAGTCACAGGTGAAAAAGGAGAGCATTCCAGGCATGGGACAGCTGACCAAAAAGCTAAAGATGAAACATCCTGGGTAAAAGACAAGTACAACAGTATAGTTTCATTATAGAGTTCATAGAGGGGAGAAAAGTTTTTAAGAAGTGAGTGAATATTATGCTAATATTTTACTTGATTGCACATGTATAACCTATATCAATTATTTACTTCTTCTGGGAGCAGTTAGGGTTGAGAAGGAGGAAGGGAATGATAGGATTCGGAACTCAAAAAAAATTTTTTTAATGTAAAAAATTGTTTTGACATGTAATTAGGTAAAAAAATTATTTGAAAATTAATATTATGCTATATAATTTAATAATCACTGTCACATTGTAATGCATCCTGTTTCTCATTTTGTCAAACCCGATTTCTCCATCTAGCTCAAAAAACAGATTTTCCCAATCCAAACTAAAGATGTGCTTGAAAAATATGCTTGCTCTTATGTCTAACAAGAGACCCTTACTTCCTTTACCCAATAAACAAAGAACCCATTTGGGCTAGGCCTCTCCCCCTGGGGATTGCTTTTCTGTCTTTATATCTTCATGTCAAAGTTGGAACTGATTTGATTTTCAAGGGGAAAACTAATTGGAGGGATTTTGATTGGAGTGATGCTGATTTTCTTGCTAGGATTATTAGAAGTGGGTGAGGTTTATAAAAGCAATTAGTATTCCTTGATTGTCAAAGGGGTGTGATCAGCTGCACCTAAAGGCTAACCTACTTTCCTCAGCAGCAAATGATCGTAAGCCTTTTCAACTACCTCCCCATCTTTGGAGATCTCAAGGAGGGTCTTTTCCATATTTTCCCGGTTGTAGATCCATTTGGGGAAGACAACTGGGCATTTTATAAACCCACTATTTATAAACGGTTACCTTGCCCTGGAGAAAATTATGCTTCAGTTTGCTTCAGTGTTATTTTGTTGTCACAGAAGACTGGAAAGGTAGGAAGGAGTTTTTTAAAAATCAGTTTTATATTTGATCCAGAACCCAATAGGGAGTTCGGGAGTAACATGGTCAGACCTTTGATTTAATCTTTGTCCTGAACTATAGTCCTCATCACCAGATGCCCTTTGGACATCTCAAATTGCATTTTATGTAGACATTTCAAACCCAGCAGGCCTAAAATAATTATTCTCTCTCCTCAAACTTTTCTAATACTGTCAAATACACCACCATTCTTCCAGACTTCTCACTCTACTTATACAATCTCTTGGCCAATCTTGGTATTTCTCCATTCTTGACATCACTGGTATAAAGACCTTTCTCTCCATTTATACTGCTACCACCCTGCTCCAGGCCATCATTACCTCACACTTGGATTATTGCAACAACTTGCAGATAGCTCTGCTTGCCTAAAGTCTCTCCCCACTCCATTCTATCCTTCTCTCAACTATCTAATTAATAAATTCCTCTTTGCAAAACCTTGTGTTCCAAATTTTTCTCCCTTTCTCTGTTCTTCTTTCTCTAAGACATCAAGCAATCTGATATAGGTTAAACATGTGTAGTTCTTCTAAACATATTTCCATATTCATCATGCTGCACAAGAATAATCAGATCAAAAGGAGGAAAAAGAAGAGAAAGGAAAAAAAAGCAAACAAAACAAAACAAAAAAATGAAAATACTATGCATTGAAGTCTATAGTTCTTTCTTTGGATGGGGATGGCATTTTCCATCACAAGTCTATTGGAATTGTCTTGGATCACTTCACTCATTACTGAAAAGAGCCAGCTTCAAGTTTTTTTTAAAGCTTAAATTTCTGTAATTTGGCTTTTTTTCTCTCTTAATCTCAATGACCAGTCTTCAAGTGATTTACAATGAAGTGAACTGCTTAGAAAACTGATAGGTATTAGAACTACTTTGTATTATGGGATGAGAAACTGGAGCTCAAATTCACCTCAATCTCAAGTCCAAGGGGCTCAGAAAACATCATAGAAGTTTTTTGATCCTGACAGGATAATTTAGGGTAAGTATGAGGAGGCAGTGGAGTACAGAGGAAAACAGTTGTAAACAAAGGACAGAGGTTTGAATCCCAATTCTGGCACTACTAGACAAACTATTAACTTTCCGGACCTGAGTTTCTTCATCTGTAAAATGAGGAGTTTGTACTAGATTGACTTCTAAGGTACTTCCCAGCTCTAAATCTGTACTTTAGATTATAGAGATCTACTTAGAATATCTCTAGATTTCATATGTGAATATGAGAGAGAGGAGAGGAGAGAGAGGGGAGAGCAAAAGAAAGAGGAAAGAGAAGAAGAAGACAGAGAAAGGAGGAAGAGAGAAAAAGAAGAAAAAGTGAAAAAGAAGAGAGAAAAAGAAATAGGAGAGACAGAGGAGGAAGAGAGAGAGGAAGAAAAAGAGAGGAAGAAGAGAGAGAAAAAGAAAGAAGTAAGAAAGAGAGGAGAAAGAAGTCCATTTTAGGACTGTTCTGTTAAGATTTCCCTTATATTAAGTCTAACTTGACCTCTGCAACTTTCATTCAAATACTGGCCCAATAATGGGTCAAATAATGGAATGTTAAATATTCCAGTCTAGCCAAATAAATCTAGTACATCTTCCACATGTCAATTTTTCAGATACTTAAAGACTGTCTATCATGTCCCTTTGAGTCTTCTAAACATCCTCAATTTCTTCAGCTGTTGTGAGAAACACAACTAGGCAACATGCCTTTGTCAAATATAGCTCATGACCAACAAGTTTTATTTTCTAGATTACTAGGCTAGTAGATCAGGGTAATAATGTAGATATAGGATACTTAGATTTCAGGAACAAAGTTGGATGAAGCTTCAGAAGTTGGGAACACATGGACAGTTTTGTCAATGATTCTGTGTTTCCTCTCCAGTGGATGGTAAGTGGACTCTACCAGTATGCATTGACTATTGGGAAGCTAGCAAGGAGAGGAATTGATATATATCTGTATGGTTTCCTTAACTCAATCCCTACCTTCAACAACATATGTAATGAAAGCCCTGGAGATAAGAGTCAATACTGTAGAAGTATAGAAGTTTAATACATATGGGGCAGAATAGTTCAGATTTAATATCCGACAAATGAAACTAAAACTACCTTTCTATAGTGTGACCCAAGGTTTTGCTTTGATCTAATTATCATCTTTATTCAAATGGTTCCTGAGGCAAAATGTTCAACTTTCATTTCTCTTTTGAGCTCTAGGTCCTTATCTCCAACTGCTTGCTTTACATCTCTACTTGAATTTCTTATAAGCATATTAATTTCAACATGTCCAAAGCAGAATTTATTACCTTCCCCTAAATCCACCTTTATTCCTAATTTTCCTGTTTCTTTTGAGAATACCACCATCCTTATGGTTGTGACCTAAATAGGAGTAATATTTGACTTCTAATTCTTTCACTCCTGTATTCAACTAGTTGCCAAGGCTTGATGATTCCACTTCCTCAATATTTCTTACATTTATCCCCTTCATTTATCCATAATAAAAACACCTTAGTCCAGGATCACATCATCTCATGCTTTGACTTTTGCCATAACTTTGTAACTGATTTCCCTATATCCAGTCTCTTCCTTTTCCAATTCAACTTCAATCATTTATTCATTCATATTTTTTTTCCTCAATAAAATGTGAGCTCCTTGAAGACTTTGTCCTTTTTTGGACACCTTGCACTTAACCCAGTGCCTGATGCAGTAAATGCTTATATTCTCAACCTTTGCACAGATATTTCCAGAAATCTAGACTTCCATAAAGATTTAGCTTAAAAATAACTGTTTGGACATGTATGCTTATATTGTATCTAATTTATACTTTAACATATTTAACATGTATTGGTCAACCTGCCATCTGGGGGAAGGAATGGGGGGGAAGGAGGGGAAAAATTGGAACAAAAGGTTTGGTAATTGTCAATGCTGTAAAATTACTTATAAATAAAAAGATATAATTTAAAAAAAAGATTTAGCTTATTTGCCACCTGTCTCAAGAAGCTTTTTTTGGGGAAGCTATGTGGCACAGTGGATAGAGCACCAGCCCTGAAGTCAGGAGCAGCTGAATTCAAATCTGGTCTCAGGCACTTAACAGTTCCTAGCTATGTGACCCTAGGCAAGTCACTTAACCCAATTGCAAAAATAAATAAATAAGAGGCTTTTTTTCATTCTCCCAGTTATTGATGCCTTTCTATTCCCTCAATCCTGAACCAGTATATGTTTCTTTATTGATAATCTACATGCAGTTATCTGTGAATATGTTGTAACCCTCCATCCTGAGAAGAATATTACTCTTTGAGAATAGAGAATTTTGTATTTTGTATATTTATATTCCTAACATCTTACATGGTACCTGATACTCAGTAGGTTTTTTATTAAAATGTTGTCATCATTTGAGTTCCTCAAGAATTAAATCTAAAATCTCATCATTGTATTTGGAAGACCAATGTTCATTTCCCTCTTGAGTCACTTTTTTTTTTTCTTTTGTCAAGACTTATGATTTCACTATGGTAGGTCTCTATTTTTATCCAATGAATCAGTAAGCTTTACTCAAATTACAATCAAAGAAAACTGCCTGTGGGCACTGGGAGGCTGTGGCATATCCAAGATCACATAGCCAGTGTGTGTCAGAGATTGGACATGTCACAAAGTCTTTCTCATTCTGAGGCTGTTTTATTTTTTTATAGATTTTGTCACATTAACTTGAGTTATTTGATGGGATCAACCATTTGTCATTTTGGATCAGCTATAGCAAAGTTAGGAATGAGTAGAGGAACAGTAGGGCAGGAAAAAGGGGGTCTGCTTAGAGCCAAGGATACTGCTATAGTTCCTGGAGAAAGGGGGGGCATTGCTGGTGCCAGAGGGAGTGCCCCAATAAACAAAACTTTGTCTACTCCACAATTTTACTTTAAGGTTAACTTTGACTCGTTTCAACTACTTGTCTGAGCATGTTATCTAATTGCTTCTAACTTGGGCTATAGGGGACAGTGAATGAGCCCAATACTTTTGTCCTTTCGGTTTCAACCATGTTAGAGCATGCATAAAGTGTCTCATGATGAATTTTGCTCTCAGCTAAACTGGAACTGTCAGTAATGTTCATGGACCTGTGAAAATGACAGTCTTAGACAACTGCCTAAGGCTGAGAGATATAAAGACAAACGTTAATTACTCTTCATAGTCTTATCTACTTGTTCTAATTCTAGACTCAACCCCTTAAGGCAGAGACTCCTCAAGGGTCTGAGGGTTTCTTTTACTTGTCACTTCTCTCTCTTCCTCCTTTTTTCCTCTCTTGTTTTGCAACCTAATTAGTTTCTCCACTTCTGAACAGCATCCCTCCATGTTTCCATCTGACATTTCAAACTTCACATATCCCTAACTGAACATACTCTCATTCTCCCCTAAACCTGCTTCCCCTTTCACCCTCATTATTTCTGCCAATGGCATTATCATTTATCTAGTTTCTCATGTTTGAAATCTCATTGGAATAAGAAAGTTGGAAGGGACCTGATGGGCCATCTATCCCTAACTGGCCAAAAATGCTTTCTGTGACATCATGCAACAAATGATCTTTTCCCTCGGCTACCAAATCCTACTGATTCTATCTTTTCATCCTTCTGTAGTACCACTACTACAACCTCTAGTTCCGGTTCTTATTACCACCTGATTTGACTATTACAATAATGTCTTAATAAGGCATTTCTACCTATTCATTTTTATTTATACATGTTAGTCCTTTGCTCAAAAAACTGACATAGTGATCTCTTGCCTTCCAAATAAATTTTAGGATCTTTTGTCTACCCTTTGAGAGCCTTCATTATTTGACATTATTCTATCTTTCCAGATTTATTTCATATTGATCTTTTCTGTAAACTTTACCAAAACACCTTCTTCTTTATCCTTCTAACATGTCCTATGCTTCTTTGCCCCAGAGTGTTTCCTTTTTGAGGGGACACAAGTTTGATTATTATAATTACATAATGTGCAGTTACATTTTTTTTTCCTATTCATATTATACATTTGCTTTCTTACTGAAATATATGGTCCTCATTTCCAAAATATATAGAGAATTGACTCAAATTTATAAGAGATCAAGCCATTCTCCAATTGATAAATCGTCAAAGAATATGAACAGACAATTTTCTGATGAAGAAATAAAAACTATCTCTAGTCATATGAAAAGATGCTCCAAATCATTATTAATCAGAGAAATACAAATTAAGACAACTCTGAAATACCACTACATACTGTCAGATCAGCTAGGATGACAGGAAAAGATAATGCTGAATGTTAGAGGGAATGTGGGAAAATTGGGATACTGATACATTGTTGGTGGAATTGTGAATGAATCCAACCATTCTGGAGAACAATTTGGAATTATGCTCAAAAAGTTATCAAACTGTACATATCCTTTGATCCATCAGTGTTTCTACTGGGCTTATATCCCAAAGAGATCTTAAAGAAGGGAAAGGGACCTGTACGTGCAAAAATGTTTGTGGCAGCCCTGTTTGTAGTGGCCAGGAACTGGAAATTGAATGGATGCCCATCATTGGATTATGGCTGAATAAATTGTGGTATATGAATGTTATGGAATACTATTATTCTGTAAGAAATGACCAGCAGGATAATTTCAGAAAGGCCTGGAGAGACTTACACGAACTGATGCTGAGTGAAATGAGCAAGACCAGGAGATCATTATATACTTCAACAACAATACTATGTGATGATCAATTTTGATGGACATGGCTCTTTTCAACGATGAGATGAACCAAATGAGTGCCATTTGTTCAATAATGAAGAGAACCAGCTACACCCAGCGAAAGAACTATAGGAAATGAGTATGAACCACAACATAGCATTTCTACTTCCTCTGTTTTTGTCTGCTTGTATTTTTTATTTTCTTCTCAGGTTATTTTTACCTTATGTCTTAGTCCGATTTTTCTTGTGCAGCAAAATAACTGTAGGTATATGTAAACATATATTGTGTTTTAACATATATGTTAACATATTTAACATGCATGGGACTACCTGCCATCTAGGGGAAGGGGAGAGGGGAAGGAGGGGAAAAGTTGGAACAGAAGGTTTTGCAAGGGTCAGTGCTGAAAAATTACCCATGCATATATCTTGTAAATAAAAAGCTATAATAATAATTTTAAAAAGAAATATATGGCCCATCTTCACCTGTTGACTGCCTACCAGTCATTTAAAACTCAACTACAATTTCCACATTCTCTATAAAGCCTTCCTTGATTTCTCTCTATTGATCATAACCTCCGGTCATGGATTTCAAGTGAAATGGGGAGGGGGTTTCTGCATTGTGCAGAATGCTTCAGATAACATCTCTGCATAGGGAAGAAGCTAAAGAGCTTGCTTCTGGGAGAGTTGCAGCAAAATGGATTGGAAGTACTCTGGAATTTAGATATAAATGGTGATACTGTAAGCAAATTAGGAAAGCAAGGGATAATCTACCTGTCAGATCTTTTGGAGAAGAAAGAAAGGAGGAATTTAAGACCAAAGAAGCACTAGAGAACAATAAGAAAAGCAAAATGGATAATTTTTATTACATTGAATTAAAATGTTTTTGCACAAACAAAACCAATGCAACCAAGATTAGAATGGAAGCAGAAAGCTGGGAGGAAATTTTATAACCAGTCTTTTTGATAAAGGCCCCATTTCTTTTTTTAAAAATTTATTTATTTAGTTTTATTATAGCTTTTTATATACAAGGATCAACATTGCAAAAACTTCTGTTTCAACTTTTCCCCTCCTTCCCTCCACCCCCTCCCATAGATGGCAGGTAGTCCCATTCATATTAAATATGTTAAAGTATATGTAATATATGTATTATATATATAATATATGTAAGTCAAGTCAAGTGAGCTGCCATTTTACACTTATCAAATTGGTGCAGATGACAGGAAAAGATAATGATAAATGTTGGAGGGGATGTGGGAGAACTAGGGCAATAATGTTTTGTTGATGGGCATTGTGAATTGATCCAACAATTTTGGAGAGCAGTTTAGAACTATGCCCAAAGGGCTATATAACTGTGCATACCCTTTGATCCAGCAGTGTCATTTCTAAGTCTGTATGCCAAAGAAATCATAAAAGAGGGAAAAAGATGCATATGTGAAAAGATGTTTGTAGCAGCTCTTTTTGTAATGGCAAGGAATTGGAAGTTGAGTGGATGCCCATCAATTGGGGAATGGCTTAATAAATTATGGTTTATTAATATAATAGAATATTATTATTCTGTAAGAAATGATAAGCAGGCTGATTTTAGAAAATCCTGGAAAGACTTACATGAGTGAAATGAGCAGAACCAGGAGAACATGGTATACAGTAACAACAAGATTATATGTTGATCAACTATGATAGACTTAATTCTTCTCACCATGTGGTCATCCAGGATAATTTTAATAGACTTGGGATGGAAAATATCATTTTCATCCAAAGGGAAAATTATGGAGACTGAATGTTTGTCAAAATATAGGATTTTCACCTTTTTGCTTGTTTGCATTTTCTTTCTCATGGTTTTTCCCTTTTGGTCTGATTTTTCTTGCACAACATGACAAGTATAGAAATATGTTTAAAAATATTATACATGTGTAATATATATCAGATAGCTTTCCCTTTGGGGAGGGGGAAAATAAGAGAAAAAGGGAAAAAAATTGGAACACAAAATCTTACAAAAATGATTGTTGAAAGCTATCTTTATATGTATTTGGAAAAACAAAATACTATTGAGGGGAAAAAAGGAAGTATTTGGGAGACTGTGGAACATACATGATCATTGTATAACTGGGTTTGGTTGATTGACTACATATTGACAATGAACTTCTTTGGCTGAAGAAGTATTCACAAAGATCTGTTAGTTTAAGTCATAATTTCTTGGTTTTATTGATGACTCCTTTGTTTATGGAATAATAATCACAACAATCATTTATGCATTACCTACTACTCACTAGTCACTGCTAAGTACTTGATAAATATTTCATTTAATCTTTGCAGCCATGCTGAGAGAGTGGTGCTATTATTGTCCTCATTTTACAAGTGAGGAAACTGAGGCAAACATAAGTTAAGTAACTTGCCCAAGGTCACACAGCTGGTAAGTGTTTGAGGCCTAATTTGAATTCAGGTTTTCCTGAATCCATACCTTCATGACTCTAGGCCCAGATTTCTATTTTGCTTCCTAGTTGCCTCAGAGGAAAGACAATGTAGTAAGGCAAGAGACCATGGGTCCCTTTCCCTATGAGGCCAGATGGTCCAGAGAAATGGACTTTGATCCTTAGGCTAATGTTTTGTTCTTTTCTTTTTTAGGGAAAAAGACTGGAGCATTTGACCTTGTGAGTTCAGGAGGTTAAGAGGCCATTCTAACATCTCCACTTTCACAGTCTGCATTCCAGAATTAATGTAGCATCAATGCCCTAAGGATTCAGGAGTGACTTCCTGGACCCTGTCCCAGGGAAACAGAGAGGAAGACTTATCCAAGTCATGCTATGTCTGGACATGAACTTGGTAGGACCAGTGTGTTTCAACTGACATAAGTTAAGCCTCCTCTCCCAGCATCTGAAGTGATGTAAGAGATAGTATGCCCCCAAAGTGATGGGTGAGATTCTTGTTGTACAGCAAAATAACTGTTTGGACATGTATACTTTTATTATATTTATTTTATACTTTAACATATTTAACATGTATTGGTCAATCTGTCATTTGGGGGAAGGGGTGGGGGGGAAGGAGGGGAAAAATTGGAACAAAAGGTTTGGCAATTGTTAATGCTGTAAAATTACCCATGCATATAACTTGTAAATAAAAATATATAATAATTAAAAACAAACAAAAAAAAGTGACAGGTGAATGTTTGTTCTTGCTATAGATTTGAAATATATATATATATATATATATATACATACATACATACATACATACACACCTCTATCTCCTTTTGTAAGAGATAATTAATATTAAGAAGTCAAATGGAATTGGAATGCTAGTTGCTGGCACATAACAATAGGGATACATAGTTAGCAGGGCCTTAAATTGAAGACCAAGGAGAAACTACGCGCCAACCCCTCAGTTTCCTGCTGCAACCCTAAGGGACAGATGGAGCAGCATGGCTCCATGGAGAGAGCCAGAGCATTTTCTCTATACAAAGAGCACTTTATTTTGAATTCTTTTAGTGCTTTTATTGCATAATTTTGTATGGTATGCCTACTTTTGTATTTATACTCTACTAGACTGTAAGCTCCATAAGGGCAGGAACTATACTTCTTCAGATTTAATTTCTACTGTTGCTTAGCACATTGCCTCATACACAACTACTTAACAAATGTTTATTAAAATTCTTTTTTAAGAGAAGAATTTCACTGAATATAATGAAGACTTATTAGGAGCTAGCTGGATGTCAGCATCCCAGATTTAATGTTGGGATAAAATGAAGCATTCATAAGTCATGGAACAAGTAGCCCTAACATAACGAGGATGTGCAACAATTAAGTTTCTTCAGCTATGACCTTCCTTTTCTACATGGAGAAACCTATCTGGTGTTCAGACATGCATCAAATCAAAGGTTCACCAACCCCAAACTCTGTGTAGATGAGAACTTTTTAATGCCCCTAAGCCATACAGCCATACAGTCCCTGTATTAAGAGAGGCACTAATTAAATCTTTCCCTCACATTGTCACCTTGTCCAATGCATGGAAGAGTGGAAAAAAGGAGAAGAGGAAACCCTTGTTCTTTTTTTAAAAAATGTATATTTCAATTATATTTTATTTTCCCACATGTAATGATAGTTTTCAACATTCATTTTCATAAGATTTTGAGTTCCATTTTTTTTCTCCTTCCCTCCTTTCCCTCCCTCTTCCCCAAGAGAGCAAGCAATTTGGTATAGGTTATACATATCATGGTCTTTTTCACAAAGAATTACTCTGAAGATTCATCATGGTGTGGAGAAATTGAGTTTTTGAAAGCTAAATCAGAGGGTGTGATTTCCAGAAGGTTCTGACATGTTAGAAAGGTTCCCTGCAATGAAACAAACTTGCTTTTTAAGGGCCAGAGCTAAGTTCAGAGAAGCTTATCACCAGTAGGTTGGGCATATGGTGATTTATTCTTTTACTAAGTTAACCCATGAGCAAAGAAAAATATAAAACAGACAATCCTTTTATAGTCTTTTATTTCTGCTTTTATGGTAAAAAATGGGACAGAAAGTCTGAAAAAAAATCACAATTTTTAGTTTTTTGTCCTCCCCCCCTCCCCTTACCTTTACTTCTTTCTCTCCTGTTTCTCTATTGGGTGAAAGGTATTTATTTCTATTCTCACTTTATCCAGTACAGATGAGAGTGAGATACAAGTATCAATGACCCCAGTCCCCGGATTCTAATTGTACATACTGCTACTTGTACATTCTGATTGTGTGAGACAAATTTCCCTATTCTTCCTTTATCTTTCCTCCTTTTTAGTGTATTACTCTTCCCCCATTTCTATTTTTTTCTTTTAAGATCATGAAAAAAAAAAAGTAGAACAGAACCACTCCAGGTCTTCTGATTAATTAGACTCTATGTCACAGAGGTCCTCAAACTACAGCCCACGGGCCAGATGCAGCAACTAAGGACATTTATCCCCCTCACCCAGGGCTATGAAGTTTATTTAAAGGCCCACAAAATAAAGTTTTTGTTTTTACTATAGTGCAGCTGTCCAACAGTCTGAGGGACAGTGAATTGGCCCCTATTTAAAAAGTTTGAAGACCCCTGCTATGACTTCTGATGATAATAAGAGTTCTTCCTAATGGTATATATAAGTATCATTTTCCCCAAATGAATTTTTTCCCCTTATTTATTAGTTCTGATTACTCACTCTTGACCTATTTATACTTTTCTTGATGCTAGTGTTTGTTGAAGTTTCCATCTATCTTTTGGTTTTTCATCAAGAATGCTTAGAAATTGTTTCATTAAAAGTCCATTTTCCTTCTCTGGGATTATACTCAATTTTCCTGAGTGAATTATTTTTAGTTCTAAGCCTAGATCTTTTGCTTCCTAGAATAGCATATTCAAAGCTCTGTGCTCTTTCATAGGCTACAACATCTTGTGTGATCCTGACAATGGCTTCTCTGTAATTGAATTCTTTCTTTCTAACTCTTTGGGGTATTTTTTTGTTGCTGATGTTGGCCAGGGAGCTCAGGATTTTGGCTATAATATTCCTTGGAAGTTTTAATTTTGGAGTTTTTTCCCCCCAGGAGGCAATCAGTGGATTCTTTCTATGTCTATTTTTAAAAACCTGGACAGTGTTCTTTTATGACTACTTTAAAATAATGTCTATTTTTTTTTCTTTTAGTGATAACTTTCAGATAGTTTGGTGGGTTCATAAATGATCTCTGCTAGATCTGTTTTTGTCAAGAATTATCTCACATTTTCTTCTATTTTTTTTCAGTCTTTTGATTTTGTTTTGATATCTTGCTGTCTCATGGAGTCATTAGATTCTATTTGGTTAATTCTATTTTCAAAGAGGTTCTTTTTTTTTTTTTTTTTTTTTTTAAGTAAGATGTACCTTTCCCCCAAGATGTTAATTTTTTTTCTGTATCATTCATAGTTCTTTTTAGTATCCCACTCCTATATTATTCTTAAAATAAATTTTAGTTCTTTTTAAAAACTCATCTCTTCCCAGAATTCTGATTGGTCTTGTGTCCAAGCTGTGGTTTTCTTTGAGATTTTGCTTGTAGGTATTTAAGAGTCATTTTATTCTTTTGGATATATGTCTTGAGCTTTCTTGTTATCATAATAGTTCTTTTTTTTTCCCCTGAGACAATTGGGGTTAAGTGACTTGCCCAGGGTCACACAGCTAGAAAGTGTTAAGTGTCTGGGACCAGATTTGAACTCAGGTTCTCTTGACTTCAGGGCTGGTGCTCTATCCACTGTGCCACCTAGCTGCCCCTTTCATAATAATTCTTTATAGTAGAATTCCTTTTTTATTTGTTTGCTACTTACTTGCTTAATCTTTCAGCCTATTTCTTAGTCTTGGATTATGAACTTCTAAGGAAGAATGTCTACACTGAATTTTTGTCCTTTTGGGTTCTTCTGCTCTCCTTTCTCCAGATATTGAGTATAATTCTAGGATTTCAGGGACTATTCAGACTGGAGACTTGCAAGTTCTCAGTGTTTCCAAAGTAATCTGAAATTATGTCTGCTCACTAACTTCTTGGGCTAAAGTCTGCAAGTTCTTAACCCAGGTTTTTGTTGTGTTTTTTCTTCCTAAAAAAGTTAACTGTTAGCTTCTCCTCGGATTACAAAAACCAGTAGACCATTGCTGGATTTAGCCACTATTCACTCAGAGTCACACAGATCCTATTTGCTTCTGAACTTATCCTTTACTCTCTATATAGCTACCGCCTAAAATTGCTCCTCTCCAGGAGAGGGTATGTGTGGGCATAGGTAACCTGCCTGGGATCTATGACCTGGAACTGGACAGTAAATAACAAAGCTGCCTAATAGCAACCTTTCATGCACTGTGCTCTAATTCAGGGACTCCCTAAGAGTTCTTTCTGTCACAAATTTATAGCTTAGTTCTCTTTTAATCCCTAGATACTGGAATTCTCCATGTAGTACACTTATGTCCAGACCTTATCCAAGTTCACAGAACTCTTTTTCTGTCTCAAGCTGACCTGGGCAACAAGAATGACTTATTGTGATTTTGTCTTGAATTCTTGATCAGGATCTGGTCTATATAGTTCTAGATCTTCATGCAGAAGAAATCATTAGACAAGTAAGCTGTTTTTGTCCCTGCTATTCTGCCATCTGGCTTTTGCTTCGCTCTTTTTTTTTTAAGAGACTGCTGTCATACTTAGAATATGAGTCCTTTCTCAACTCCATTTCTTAGAATCTGTTATTTTCTTCAAGACTAAGTTCAAGTGCTCCCACTGCATAAATACCTTAATCTAATACCTTTTTTCTCTCTAAATTACTTTATATTAATTTTTATGTGAAATAAATGTGTATGATATGTGAGATGGATCAGGGATTCATTGAGTTTCATCTCTTATAATTCAAATATGAATGTTAAAGAAGAGTCTTCATATAGATTAACTGGAATTTCACATTTAGAGCTTCATTACTTTATCCAACTGATTGGATTTTTATTAAAATGAAAATTCTTCTATAGTGCTAATATTTCTTTTTTTTTTTACTTAAATAATATTATTTCACTTATATCTATTTAATTCTGAATTCTTAAGTTAAAAAATTCCAATTAAATATTAATATTATTAAATCAAAATCTTCTAGAAACCATAAATCCTAAAGGAAATGTCCAGCAGGTGATAAGAGCCAGAGATGTTTCATCCATTCCTATATTAGTCTCTCAACATTCTAAACATGAATGGAGAAACCATTTTGCAATTTTTCATTTATAAAGGTAAAAAAAAAAAAAGATCATGAAAATAGTGATTGCTCAAGAAGGTCAGGAAAGTAGTACCATGAAAAGGGGAATGGGGCACAAATATTGAGCCTAAGGGCACTGAAAAGAAACTGAATTGTTGTATATAATCTTGTCTAAGTTGGTGTCTGAAAATAAATGTATTATTGTCTCTTTCAATATCCTCCCCATATAGACTACATTTGTCTTTATTTTTAAAATAGTACTAAATGTTATTTTAAATATCTATGAAATAAAATTTGAATAGTAATTATTTCAACTTTCATCTCACCTGGTGAGACACCAATCTCTAAGGCCATTATTATCATATTCTCACATAGTACCCAAGAATTAAGAAGATTTTCAAACCCTTTCCAGATGTTTTTCCTTTCAGATAAATTTTTCAGATAGAACAATTGAGGCACATGGGGTTAATTGATTACATAGTTGATAGTAGAGTGAAGAATAAGATTTAGGTTTTATTTCTGGTTTAGAGGGCTTTCTACTGGATAATAAAATCTATTAAAGATTCTGAAACACATATTCAAAGATGAATGTAAACTAATATATGATATTGACAAGAAAACAGTTAAAATACATAAAAATAGAGGGATTGGGAATTCTATGTAGTGGTTCATAGTCAACTCCCAGAGTTCTTTCTCTGGGTGTAGCTGGTTCTGTTCATTACAAATCAGTTGGAACTGATTTGGATCCTCTCATTGTTGAAGAGAGCCACGTCCATCAGAATTGAACATGAGGTAGTATTGTTGTTGAAGTGTACAATGATCTCCTGGTTCTTCTCATTTCATTCAGCATCAGTTCATGTAAGTCTCTCCAGGTCTTCCTAAAATCATTCTGTTGGTCATTTCTTACAGAACAATAATATTCAATAACATTCATATACCACAATTTATTCAGCCATTCTCCAATTGATGAGCAGCCAGTTTACAGTTTCTGGCCACTACAAAAAGGGCTGCCACAAACATTTTTGCACAGGTGGGTCCCTTTCCCTTCTTTAATATTTCTTTAGGATATAAGCCCAGTAGTAACCCTGCAGGGTCAAAGGGTATGCACAGTTTGATAACTTTTTGAGCATATTTCCAAATTACTCTCCAGAATGGTTAGATTCGTTCACAATTCTTCCAACAATACATCAGTTCCCAGTTTTCCCACATCCCCTCCACTTTGCACCACATAAAATTACTTCTTTTCTTACTCTTTGACTGTTGATCCTTGTTCATCTTCAGGTGGGAGAATCTTCTTCTCTCCTCCAATATAATCTTTATAAGCTTTTCTGATTAATATTACCCTTAAAAGAGCATGTAGGATGTATTAGCTCTTAATGTGAATATCAGTTCCTATTAAGACAGACAATTGCCAAGCTCATCAAACAAGCTACCTTTGGCAGATAGATGAGACCAGCCATTAATCCCTCTTGCTCTGTACTGTCTAAACACAATGAAGCACCATAGCCCCAGTTTCCAGAGAACAACAAGCCCTTATGGAATGTATCATCTTTCTTCTACTTATGCTGTTAAAGAACAATAGTCATTGCAGCTTTTGGCTGCAATGATGCCAAATGCTATAAATAAGTGTTTTATTGTTTTATTAATTGTCTAGACTTGTGAAAGTGATGGGGAAAATGCTAATAATATGTATTAAACTTGAAACTTGAAAATTAAAACTAAAAACTTAAAAATTAAACTTTTTTTCTAGTGATCAGTGGTTCTCAAACTTTTGTTCTCAGTATCTTCATGCTGTTAAAAAAAAAAACTATCAGGGATCTGTTCAAAGAGTTTTTGTTCAATGAGTTATATTTATAGCTATTTACTATATTAGAAATAAAAATAATTTTGAATTTGTAGATCCTCTGAAAGGGTTTCAGAGACCCCAACAATTCTTTGGATTACACTTTGAGGACCACTGCTCTAGACTCTGTGACTTTCTACTTACCTAAAAAAGTTATAACTTCCCACATTTCTCCTATCAAACTGACATTACTTTTCAGTCATATCTCAGTGTCCAAATGTTTTGATGTTTTATTTTTATCGTTTTAGATTTACTCTCTTTAAGCAGCACTATCATAGTGATGTTCTGCCCTAAACCAATCAACCACAAGCATCTTGAAACAGTGATAGTCTTATGTTCAGACACAAAAGTTTACAAAGAATTCAAGGTAAGAAAAGAATAGATGCAGGTAGAAAGAAAAGTTGGGATTGTGCTCCATACTGTCACTATGAAGAATTTGTCGAATTAATTAAAGATTCTGTCAGCTATTGCTAAAAAAAGAAAAAGAGGAATGACCATTCTGGCAGCACACTAGGCAATATTTGGTGAAAATTTCTCCCTTTGATGGGAGGGTTAAGACTCCATTAAATGAACAGCTTCTCTGAGTCCCTCTGTTCTTCACTCCATAAATGGGTAAAAAACAAAGAAAACTACCTCTATTAGTGTTCTCAAAGGCATTTTTAATTGGTTGTTGTTATTTCTTCTGTGTTCCCTTTCTCTCCTTTCTATTTCCTCATGAATGTTTATCCCATTGTTCTACAAAAGACATTGGCAGGGTCATCAACCTCTATTTGTGTTTATGTTTTTACCATAATTTTCTTTCTTTTTCTTATTTGTGTCCCCAAATGATTTGCACATACCTCACATAGTAGGTACATAAGAAACATTGTTTGTGTTATGTATTTTTCAGTTCATGTTTTCTTCAACATCCCATTAGGTACTGCAACATACAGTAATCTGAATTATTTATGGGAGAGCCTAGTGTCATATCATTAAAAACTTAATAAAGTTAAAAGATAAAAGCTGTCTGCATAAAAATGTTAGCACATCTAGTTCCCCCAATAGGAGCAGTGGGGTTATGGAGGAATAATGATTTCTTCCAAAGGATATAGAGGCCTGAACAAACCTATCTTATTTTTCCTCATCCAGCTTAAGATGATAAACAGGAGAAATAATAAGAGAGAATGAGTGACCAAAAGCAAGTCATATTCCCCTAGACCAGAGATATCAGTGAACAAGTTCTGGATTGAAAAGGGACAAGACAGGCACTTATTTTCACATATACAGTATAAGTTCCTGTTGAAATCTTTTAGTTGTACATTCCTAGATCCTCCTTCCTTTTCAGTTTATCAGTGAGTGAGGATATTTATAAATGGAGGGACTTCTCTTCTTCATTGACAACCATCAGTAGAATATATTTTACACATATTACACATATATTAAGGCAAGGACTGGTAATTGACTATGAATACAAAAATTAAACTAAACTAAACAACAAAATACTACATAATCCTTACAGGTTTATATCAGAAATACTAATGTTGAGAATTAGTTGAACCTGATAATAGTAAAAAACAAATCTTATATTTTTAAGCTATGTGGAAGCCAATAGAAAAACAAAAATTATAGGACTTCTGCTTAGAATGGAAATGGAGGGATGATAATTTTGAAAAGACTGAAATACTCATTTCTTATTTGACTTCTGTCCTCTCTCTCTCTCTCTCTTTCTCTCTCTCTCTCTCTCTCTCTCTCTCTCTCTCTCTCTCTCTCTCTCTCTTCCCCAAATCTTCTCTTTTAAGAAAAATGGTCTTTGGATTGGAAAGGATAGAGAAAAAAAACAGGAGAAAATGTATATTCAAGATAAGCAAAAGAGAGAGTCTTCAATTAACTTTAGATTTGAATTTAGATGTAAATGAACAACCTCCTAAAATTCTGAAAGAACTGGAAGATATGGTTATAAGTGGCTATAAGAATTATGATCAGTGTATTAACTAATTACAACTCCAGAAGATGCTTCCCACATCTTGAAGTGAGAGATGCCAGAGACATATATTTTTAGTTATAGTCAATTTGTGAATGTGTTTTGCTCAAACACAGTTGTTTTTGTTGGTGTTGTTTGTTTTTTTGTAAAAAAGGGAAAACAACTTCCATTCCTAAGAGAGGGACAGTTTAGGGAAGATGAATGGTGAATTTATAAAAAAAAAAAAAAAAAAAAAAAAAGGAAAGGAAATCAATGAAATTTTTAAAATGCACAGAAAAGAGCAGAAAGTTCAAGAGGAAATACACAGGACAGGGCTGTTTTGGTATGTTAAATTTAATATGTACTTTAAAAGCTGCATTTCATGGAGCTGTTTTTAATATAGTCCTCTGTTTTTTTATATTAAAATTTTTAATTTTAATTTTATAGTATATAATTTTTATATAACATATAATAATAAACATTCTGATTTTTGTTCAGTTTGTAATAATGTAATGTGTTTCACTAGGCTCTCCCACAGAGATAACAAATCATATCTTTAAAAGCCAAGTGAAATGCTGCAGAAAAGTTGGACTGGCAGTTTAGTTACTTTTGTAACAGCCATTTTTGAGTTTATTCTCTTTCTACTTTAAGGAGCTTACATAGGCCTTCTATGCCTTCATTCATTTCTAGGCTGCTACTAACTCTTCTCTAAAATGCCCCAGAAATCCATTAATCTTAAAAGTTCACTTCAGTCCTGTACTACACACAGTGAAAGACTTTCCACCCTTTCTCCTCCCTCTGATTGGTTGGTTGGTTCTTCCTAGAATCTTTATTTTAAAGATGGGCAGATGTTTTCATTCCTCTCCAGGCTATACTCCTGACTATGCTGGACTTTCTCTGGAACAAAATTTGCATTCTGGATATCTGATTTCTCTTCACTCCACCCTGCTCCCATTCAGCATCCTTTTCTGTCATTTACTGCATTAAAATGTAAGCTCTTCAGGATGATTTCAGAGAGACCTGTAGATACTTACATGAACTTATACTAAGTGAAGTGAGTAGAACCAAAAGAACAATGTGCATAGTAACAACAAGATTATACAATGATCATTTCTGATGGGACATGGCTCTTTTCAACAATGAGGTGATTCAGGCCAGTTCCAATGGTTTTGTGAAAGAGAGAGCCATCTGCACCCAGAGAAAGGGCTTTGGGGACTGAGCCTGGATCACAACAAAATATTTTTACCTTTTTTGTTGTTGTTTGCTTGATTTTTGTTTTTTTTCTCAATTTTTTTCTTTTTGATCTGGTTTTTGTTGTGCACCATAATAATTGTGGAAATATGTATAGAAGAATTGCATATGTTTAACATAGGATTACTAGGATCTAGGGGAGGGGTGGGAGGGAGAGAAGGAAAAAATTTTTCGAACACAAGGTTTGCAAAGGTGAATGTTGAAAATTATATATATGTTCTGAAAATAAACAGATTTAATTTTTTAAAAAATGAAAATCTAAGGATTCCTTGATCCTGGGATCAAGACTTCTCCTTATTCTCAGTACTATGTACTGCTGCCTGACACTTAGTAAATGCTTAATAAATGTTTTATGAAATAACTCTATTGGAATCAAGATAGTATTTGTTTTTATCTTTGACCTGTGAGATAAACTATGGAGAAGATAGAGAGAAAAGCAAGGGAGGAGAAACTTTTTTTTTTAGAATTAATTTAACTTGTATTTTGAGGAAACAGTATAAAAAAGAATTCTAAGAGGAATGAGATTAATTGGAGACTTTTCCTTCTGTATTTATTCTTTCCTAATAAAATTAGGAATTCCTAATTCCTAATGAAATGTTAATTTTTACATTTATCTTATGGAAAATATTTTTGAAAAAACTTCCCTAGGTATCTTAAGAGAAATTGAGTGGTGTGGAGCTGTTTTTAGTCATGCAGCAAACATTCATTAATCACTTATTATGTGCCAGGCTCTGTGCTTAAACACTACAGTTACAAAGAAGGCAAATCCCTTCAAGGAGCTTGCATACTAACAGGGGAGATAACATGTAATCTAGGTGCATATAAAACAGATAAAAAATAGATGGAAGTAATCTGAGAAAAGGCACTTATCCTGGGAGTGGGGGATGGGAAAGGGCAGTAGGAATGACCTTCTACAGAAGATATGATTTGAGTTGAGTCTTGAAGAATGTCAATGAATGTAAGAGGCAGAAGTTAAGGAGCAGGATATTCCAGATTTGAGTGGGAGAAAAGGAATCCAATGCAAGGGCTTAAAGACTGGAGTGCATGGAGAGCAATAAAATGTAAGAAGACTGAAAATATAATGTAACAGGAAGATGAGTCAAGAGCTAAATTTTGGGAACATGAGCTTTGGTAAATCTGCTTCCAGAAGAACTTCATGATGACATGTGATGAAGACTATGCTTGTCACAACATATTGGAGGTATCCTGAAACTGCTTACTCCTTGGTGACTGAAGTAGAACTGAGAACATACAAGAGGCATTAACTGGCCAAATCAGTTTCTCTTTTTTTCTTAAAGGAAGATGTGATATGAGCCTCTGGATAGAGCCGACATGTGGCTTCTAAATGTATGTCCTGCATATTTTGGGATTGGGTTTATTTTTTTCTCCCTGTAAAAGACATTGGAGGTCCAGCAACAGTGGTTGCCGTTGTGGTAATGGCTAATGAAAGTGGAAATCCCTACAGATGAATGCAGAAAAAGCTATTCATGGATAGCTTCAGAGATCATGAGATATTAGAAAGAAGTGCCATCTATGAACTCCAGAATAGCATTGTCCTTGGATCTCACAGAGAATTTCTGACACAGAAATTCACAAAGATTCCATGAAGAAAGAAGGGTTTACAGGGCCAAGAAGCAGAAGGTATCCTTCAGCCATACATGTTCTCTACATATGTGTCTCACTATCATTCTGCTTGTGGATAGAGAGCTGGGAGCAGAGTCAGGAAGACTTGAAATCAAATATAGCTTCATTTACCTTCTGGCTATGTGATCTTGGAGGAATGACTTGACTATAGTATCTTTGGGCACAACAAAAATCATTCTACTTTAACTTTGATCCAATTTTTACAAAAGCGTTTTGCATGCAAAAGGAAAATGAATCCCAGCTAATAGGAGGAGATTGATTTTGCAGTTACTGCTCTTATTATGCCTGTCCTTTTTGTAAAAGTTAATGGAGTCTAGTAGGTCGTTTGGTAAAAGGGAATACACTAAAAGTGGCTCAGGAGCTCTGTTATGGGAGAGACCCAAGCTCTATCATGTCACCCAATGATAGAATTCTGAGAACCTCACTAATGCAAGTGGGAGCCCAATGATGTTGCTACATGTATAGAGAACCAGCTAGGTAGTTTTAGATTTGGGGCTCATCCTTACACTAGATTTTGTTTGTTTAAAATGAAAACATTAAAGCATTTTATATACATAAAAATAATAATGGTAATATATTAAATATAAATCAAATCAAATCAAACTACCATTATCACTATAATTCCTATTTTTAATATATATTTTTATATTCTTTCATGTATAATTGTAGTGAAGAGCTGCTTTTCTCCTTCTGAGAACTCTCACTTCTTACAGTGAATTCAGCTTTAGATAGCCACATTTTTGTTCTTTCTTCTTTTTTTTTCCGAGAACTTTGAGGACGTATCCTGGGGTAATATATACAACCAACCCCAAAGGATCAAGCAAGCTAGCAAATAAGCATTTCTTAAGCACCTGCCTGATATATACTAAGTGCTAGGGAAACTAAGATGAAACTGAAACTTTTCCTATATTCAAATGTTTTACAATCTAGTTGTGGGTGGAGAGGAATACCACAAGTTTTTTTGTTTTCTTCTTCCTTATCTTGAGTGGTGTACATGATGGTACTTAGATTAGGATTTGAAGGAGACTAGGGATTCTAAGAGGTAGAAGTACATTACAGGAATGGAAAGCAACCAGTGCAAAGCCCTGAGATAAAAAATGTAGTGCCATTTATAGATTTAAAAAAAGGCCAGTTTGGATAAACCAGAATGTATGTGAAGGAAGGGAAAAAAAAGTCAAAGGAAGTTGGAAATACAAACAGAAAGAAAGAAGAAATGTTTTTTTCTGAACCACTAAAGATAGTGGAAGGAGTGACGAAGGCAGGATGCACAGAATCAAAGTGCTTGGTTAAAGGTCAGGGAAATGACTGTGAACTTTCCATAAGCTGATACATACATAGTGAGGGGAAAAAAAGATCTATTTAAGCAGAGTCGGAGGGTTTCCCATGGTTACCTAGAGAGAAACCTTGTGAAAGGCTTGGCTGTGGAACCTGAATTTAAAATAGCAGAAGATTCAAATAGTCTGGTAGCATTTGCCCCAGAGGTAGGGAATTCTAACATTGTCAACTGAGGCTACAGTGTAGTCCCTCCATGGATCAGCTATTCAGTAGTTGAGAACTAGGGAAGAGATAACTAGATAATCATCTACTGGAGGAGAGCCTAACAGCATGGAGAAGAGAAATGAAGCTGAAGATCCACAATGGTTTCCAGGAATGGATGATAACTACAGCAGCAAGGAGAACCAATGGCCCATTGTCAGAAGGGAAGGACTGAACAGTGGAGGAGTACAGCCTCACCAGGAGAATTGCCAACTTTTAAAAAAATCAGATGCAGAGCTTCACCTTCAAAGAGGGAACTCTAGCTGTTGCAGGCTGGGCCTGCTTCCAGTCTGGTGCTTCAGGTTTGGAATTGAAATGAAATGAGACACTTGCTGATCATCTAACAGTTAACAAAAATAGGTTTACTTAGCCAAAGCAGGAAAGGGATACAGCATTGATTTGGGTGAGCTCAGTTTTCTTACCCAATTTAGTCATCTGCTCCAACCTGAAGGAGAGAAATTCCTACCTCTCTGGGGTCTGAGTTTTGTACTTAGGTCAGAAATAAATGGCCTGCACCTTCATCTTCCAAGCTACTTAAACCTCAAAGACATTTTCAATCACTTTTGAAGAAAAATTAGCCAACCCCACATGATAAACATTGCTCTTATCACGCCCTACCCCTTGATAGCAAGGTTCTAAAGGTCTTCTAGAAGATCTTCCACAACTTCTGTGACTTTAGGGCTGTTATTGGACAACTCTAATCTTGGGGATTTGAGAAGACTGCCTTATTAGAGGAAGAGCTTAATACAAATAAAAGACAAAAAGAGACCAACATTTTAAAAAAAGATAAGGAAAATCATTGCTCCTTGAATAAGTAACCAAAAATGTAAAAGAATGAAGTTTTCAAACTTTGCCTTTCAGAAGGATCAAGTTGCACCATGGATATAATTCTTATGGAAGGTGATACTTAAGCCTTGTAGTTCGTGTTGGGTATCCTGATATAAAAATCATAATGAGTAGGAGCAACAAGAATGATACTTTTATTACAGTTGTGGAACCCCATCACAGGGCAGGACTATTGTTAGTAAAGTAGTTAAGAAGTCATTACCCTCTTGCATAAAGTCTGTTCCAGTGCCAGAGTCAATGCCAAGAATTGTTCTTCACCCACTTAGTGTTGTTCTCTGGGCCAACCACCAACCATCACTCCCCTTTCCCTTGAACTCCTATAAAAGAAAAGAATATCAAATCTTTATTCTTTGGTGTCCTATCCTAAGGCTTGTTCCCTTCTCCTATTGAAACTGAGTAGATGGTTTCACTTCCTTCCTCCCCCGTTGTCATGACCATGATCTCACCTCTTTGTTCTCTAACCCTCCCTGGGAAGGAGTTATTGCACTATGCCAGCCTGAGGTCTGGGGAAGGCACTGACACTGTGATTTGAGAGTTACACTCTGATGCCAGAGCCTAGTGATGTCCCTTAATAACAGACTAGAAAATTCCCTTTATATTGTTGCCTATATTGTATAGTGTAGCAGAGCCCTGCCGCCCACTGTCAGGGCTCAAGGACTGACCCTTAGTTTTCATACTGCCATTTCTGGGTCTTGAATACTGACTCCCTTTGCAAGGCAAGATTTAGTACTAATCCTACTACAGGGGCCTACTTCTGGGTCCTAATGGATCATCTTCCATCCTCCCATTGGGGGTCAAGTGATACTGTGCCAACTGCTATAGCAGATTCTGTTGCCACTCCCCTTTTCCAAGATTGAGTTATGTGCCCCTGTCCTAGGGTCTAGTGTTGCCCCTTAATTCTGGGCTAAACACAAAACCCATACCCAGTTTTAGCTGCCATATGACAGCTGTTTCCACCACCAGATGGGAGCACACTTAGAACCCGTGTCTCGGCTCACTCCAGTGTGGCCCTGTTCTCATTAGGTATTTCAGTGAGGGAGTTACAGCTCATAGATTCTAGAGCAGAAGTTGTCTTTCCATTTAAATAGATAGAATTTTTCCTTTACTTGACAAAACTGTTTTAAGTTTTGAGATTTTGTGAATATGAATGTTTTTAAGTTCAGGAAATGTCAGATACTGAAGCCCTCAGGATTCAGATGGAAGCAAATTAGCCATGCAGGTGAGCCGATTCTGAAGGTTACCTGGATTCTTCAGGTCAGGAGATAGCCAATGATATAAGGATTATATAATAATAATAATAACAGGTCACATTTATATAGCTTTTCTTAACACAACTCCATGATGTGGCTATTACAAAGTTTTTCATGATACCATCACACCTACGTGTCTATTCTTTCATTCTTGCCTATTCTTTTATACCTTTAAAAATATTTACTATGAGCACTTCCTGTGTACAACACATTATGCTAAGTGCTTTGAATACAGAGTTGAGTAAGACATGATCCCTGCCCACAGAGTTTGTAAACTTGTAGGTGAGAAAGATATGTAAATCCCTGAAATTTAACACAATTTGTGACACTTCTCAGGAGAGTGATATAAAGAACAAAAGCATTTGGGGGAAAGAGACCTCTTTTTTAGGTAGAGGAAGGAGACAGGGAGAAGGAAATAGGATCTTTGAAGATGTGTCCTTGTAGAATGAGTAGGATGTTAATAGGCAAAAGGGATGGCATGAACAAAGACAAAGGCATGGGAAAGGAAAACCAAAAAATAGTGAATAGCTACTTTGTCTGAAGAATGGGGAATATGTAGGGGACAATTAGAAAATGGTCTAGAAAGTAAGTTGGGATCAGGCTAGACATGAAAGATTAAATGCAAACTAAAAAGTTTAGACCAGTAGGCAATGGGTAATCAATGACATTTTAAAAATAAAAATATAAATAGATGTTTTTAAAATTTTAAATAATAAACCAATTATGGTAGTACTGAAAGGAGGTCTATTTCTTTCTTTCTATCTTTATTTTTCTTTCTCTCTTTCTTTCTATTTTTTTTTTTTTTTTTTTTTTTTTTTTTTTTTTTTTTTTTTTTTTTTGCTGAGGCAATTGGGGTTAAGTGACTTCCATCAGTCTTTTATCCCATAAGTATTAAGATTTATACCTGAAATTGCCTGTAAATTAGTCACCTAGAAAACCCACATAACCTAAAATAATAACCATCAGATATTCAGATAGAGTTTCTCATGGGATAGAATTCAACAAGGGAAGAATAAACAAAAAGTAAAACTGTTTGTTAACTGTGGTGAAGAGGGTGGAGGTTTGGACGAATTTCTTCTGAGATAAAATGAAAAACCTATAGACACTGAACTCAAAGCCAAGCATTCCACAGGCACTGACTGTGTGCAGTATAAGTACAATAGAACTTCTTTCATTAGCACTTGTTTTATTATAGGCATTTTATTAGAAATACACATTGTAAAGGACAGTTCACAGAGTTGTCTAAGAAATTGAATCAGATAAGGATGAAGTACTTTGTCTTTTTCCTTCTGACTTGGCCCCTTTGGGGCTTATAGGATCCATTCTTCAAAGACATCTTTTATGCCCTATAGTATCTGATGTTGTCCTGAAAAGAGGTGGAGGTGGGGATGTATTTTTGATCCTCAGGTAAACCAACAATTATGCTTTTCCTATGAAATTTAATAATGCTGTGGAATAGTTTACTGAAGACTTTACCCAAAGGTCAACATATAAGGTAAACTTTTCATCCTTTTCTCCCATGTAAACCATACATCTCATTTGCATAAGTTTTAAAGAGATGATAGAAGGAATATAGCATGGTGGAAAGAGCTTTAGAACTGGAGAGCAGGAATTCAGCTACACTATAATTAGTGTGATATAGGACAAGTTTTTTTCTGTGCTTCAGTTTTCTTATATTTAAAATGAACTGTTCCATCTCAAAGTTAGATCCTTTCTTTACTCTGTAGAATTCCTATTGGAGCAGCTAAGTTTGTGAACAGAACTCGACATAAAATAGATTAAATTGATTAGTCTTTTAAGTTTCCAGGTAAAATAGCCAAGTTTATCAATTCCTTCCTCAAAGAACAATTTGGGAAATGGTGACAGTTAGATTGTAGTTAATATAATTCAAAGTTTATTCCAATTACAATGCCAATAGTTAGTTTCATATTTAAAAACAAGTAAGACAATAGAAATATAGGATATAGAAAAATGAGTTTTGGAAGATTTAATTTTAAAAGAGGGGAGTTGTGTGGTCAGACTGTGGTTTTCTTTCTTTGTATTTTGTTTGTGGGTTGTTGTTGGGTTTTTTTTTTTTTTTTAATGAGGCATTTGGAATTAAATGATTTGGCCAAAGTCATACAGCTAGTAAGTATTAAGTGTCTAGGGCAGATTTGAACTTAGTTTCTCCTGACTCCAAGGTCAGTGCTCTTTCAACTACATCATCTAGCTGCCCCAACTAGACCATTGGGTTTTAAAATGGAGTAGACCTACATTAGAGAAGTTTGGAAGCCAATTAAAATGCTCTAGCATCTGAGAATTACTAATAACATTTCATTGCTATATGGCCTGAAATGAATTATTTTCATTATGAAAATTGTGTCATTTTCCTTAAATCAATTTTTTTTATTCGACAGTTTCACATTTACCATAAATGTCAAAACTTTAAAATGCATAAGTGCCTACTTGTAAGATAAAGTGTTTTCTAAATATTTAGACTGCAATCAAGGATGGCATGGATACTTACATCCCACCTCTGCTGAGACAAGGAGAAAAGCTATGTTTAAACTACCAATATGCAAGCCAGGGCCAGGGAAAGGCAAGATCCAGGGTACCCAATATGTCCAGTGAGAGGATTATAGGAACTGAGTGTGGATCACAGCATAGTATTTTCACTTTGTTATTTGCTTGCGTTTTGTTTTCTTTTTTTTTTTCTTTTTCATATTATTTTTCTTATGCAGCATGATATTTGTGGAAATACATATAGAAGAATTGTACATGTTTAACACATATCAGATTACTTACTGCCTAGGAGAGGGAATGAAGAGAAGGGAGGGAAAAAATTTGGAACACAGAGTTTTGCAAGGATGAATGTTGAAAACTTTTTATGCATATGTTTTGAAAATAAAAAGCTTTAATAATAATTTTTTAAAATACAGGGCATGCAAAATAATCCCAATAAACTTTGGATAGAAAATATCTGCATCCAAAGAGAGAACTATGGAGAATTAATGTAAATCAACACGTGCTATGTCCAAATTTTTTTTTCTCTCGTAGCTTTTCCCTTTTGCTCTGATTTTTCTCTCTCAACATGATTCATAAAGAAATGTATTATCAAAAAATTAATGTACAACCAGAAAAATAAAGAAAACAGTAAAAAAAAAAAAACAAAAACAAAAAACAGGGCAATTTGGCATCCTAAAACAAACATTCTGGAGATAGTGGGACATAAGCTTGAAGATGGCAATGAATGATTTTATGAAATATCAGATGTATATAAATGTTATTAGCCATCCATGCTCTTTTATGTCACTTCTATAAAATTGGTAAAGATGTAGCATTGATTGCAAGCTACCTTTTGTAGAAATTTACAGTAATAACCTACAGGACCACTAGGTATATAATTCTCTACATCATGCTTGATCACTGACTGTTAAAGAATAAATTCCCTCACCCATCCATCCTGTTCATGATTTGCAATTCCGTTGGTCAGATATTGGGGATCCTTAAGGTTTGGGACCCCATCAAGTAGTTTGGTTATAAAAACAAATCTGGGTTTAGAAGAAAATCTACTTCCATTATGACTTTTAAAGAGGAAGATAATCCTTTAGCTCACAATTTTAGACTATGTCCAACCAAAAATTACACAAAAGACCATCACAAATAGTAAATTTATTTATCAAAGAAACAACATATAGAAATGAGAGAGGTTTTACAGATTAGAATATGCCAAAAATAGACTAGTGAACTCTTCAGCTGGGAGTGAAATAAGATCTCAGATAAAATCATAAGAGTAAAAAAAAATTCTCAGGGAGATAATTTCTTAGCAGGCTCTTGAATTTTAGATTCTGTAGATCCAGAAACATGTATGGAACCAGCTTCCATAAATATTTGAGGCCTGGAGGGCTTCAGTTTACCATTTAAAATCTTTCTTTCTCAAAGGCCTCATAGAACTCCATTCTTAAAAGTTCCCTAAAGTCTCTACAAGGCAGGTACAAAAAGTAACATTCAGCATTCTCTCCTCCAATCAGGAATCAAATCTCCCTCTGCATTACCCAGCAGCTCACAAAACCACCTCAGGCTAGGGTGGAAATCTGCTTACAAATGTTTACTGTTGTAATCATATGAGTGATACCATCTTAAAAGAAAAATTGGCTAGAACTGAGTGGGAGGGGAGTGAAAGGGAGGGTAAAACAAAACATTGGTCCTATGGTTTTAGAGCATTTTAATATAAAAGAGTAGAAAAGAAAGTTCATTGTGAAAGAGGTGACTTGTAAATACAAGGGTTAAGGTTATTTACTAGAAGAAAGAAGCAAGAAAAATCTTAGGGCAGTCATATGATCCCTTCATGTATCTTCTTTTTTGGGGGGGAGGGAGGGAAATGAGTAAATGTTTTGTTAAATATCATCAGCAAAATATTCATTAATTATGAATAACATTTCTAGGCAATAAGAGCTATGCAATTTCTGGTTTTGGGGAGTTTATAATCTAAGAAACATATGTTTCTATTTTTTTTAAATGTTCTTTTTAAAAATAAGTTATTTATTTTAGTTTTCAACATTGACTTTTATAAGATTTTGATTCCCACTTTTTCTTCCTCCCTCTTTCTGTTCCCCTTCCCCAAAAGAGCAAGCAATCTGATATAGGTTATACACATACAATCAAAATGATGCAAATTGTGTCCCCTTTGACTTTTGGGGGTGAACTCTGAAACTCTCCTCTGACAGAGACTCACCCTTCAGGGCAGTTAAGTGGTTTTTTTTTGTTAGAAGTTCTGGTGGGAACTAGCTGCACCCTCTATTGAGTTGAAGATGAAGGACCAATCCCAATAGCTCGAACTTAAGTGATCTCATTCAGTTGGAGATCTTGACCTGATATTCCTATTGAGTGGCTTGAAACTCCAAAATAAGTACTCTCTTTTCAACTAGAAATCTAGGCCTGGGGGCATTGACAACATTGAGGGATTCTCATTCAATTCTGAATGGAAGCTCTAGCCTCAGACTTCTATAAAGGCAATTCTGAACTTCAAATCTCCGCAGAAGTACAAAACAGGATTATGCCTTGCCAAGGAACCTCTTTTCTTGGCACAGCTGCCCACCAAGACTCTTGCCTGCTGTGAAGATACCCTCTTTTCATTGATAAACTTTGTTATTTCTCTGACAGGACCTCTTACCATTGAGGAATCTGTCTTCCTAGTGCCAATAAAAATCCCTTTTCTTGCCACATTCAGATTTCAGGTTTGTGAATTCTTTCCCATTGGACCTGTGTCAACCAGAGGGGATTCCCACCCCAATTCTCTATCTCTAGAACTGCATCAATAACAAGCATATTTCTATATCAGTCATGTTGTATAAGAAGAATCAGATCAAAAGGATAAACAAAAACAAAATCAAAGCAAAATATTATGCTTTGATCTGCATTCGGACTTCATAGTTCTTTCTCTGGATGTGGATAGCTTTTTCCATTATAAGTTTTTTGGAATTATCTTAGATCATTGTATTGCTGAGAAGAGCAAAATCTATCAAAGTTGATTATCTGCCCAATGTTGCTATTAATGTGTATAATATTCTGGTTCTGCTCATTTCATTTAGCATCAGTTCATGTAAGTATTTCCAGTTTTTCTGAAATTAGCCTGTTCATCATTTCTTATAGAACAATAATATTCCATTATATTCACATACCACAATTTGTACAGCCATTCCCCAAATGATGGGCATTTTCTTGATTTGCCACCACATAAAGAGCTGTTCTAGACATTTTTATACATGTAGGTCCTTTCCCCTTTTTTATGATCTCTTGGGAATACAGACTATTACTGGTATTGCTGGATCAAAAGGTATGCACAGTTTTATAGCTCTTTGGGCATAGTTCCAAATTGCTGTCCAGAATGACTGGATCAATTCACACCTTCACCAATAATGCATTAGTATTTCAATTGTTCCATACTCTCTCCAACATTTATGATTTTCCTTTTCTATTATATTAACCAATCTAATGGGGTGAAGTGGTACTTTAGAATGGTTTTAATTTGTATTTCTCTAATCAAGAGCAATTTTTCCATATGACTATAGACCGTTTTAATTTCTTCATCTGAAAAGTGTCTGTTCATATCCTCTGACCATTTATGATGGGAATGATTTGTATTCTTATAAACTTGACTCAATTCCCTATATAGTTTGGAAATCTGACCTTTATATGAAACACTGGCTGTAAAAATTGTTTTTCAGTGTGTGGTTCAGAAATGGTGAGGGATCACCATTTAATAAAAAAAAAAAAAAAAGATGGCGAGATCTCTAGAAGCAAAACAAAATTTATTATACATTCTTGCGAGAAGGGTGTCCCACCCCTGGAGCAGACAATGGAAGGGAGGAAGCACCTTCTGGGGCAGAGTTAACACTTTTAATCCCTAACACAAATACTCCCTCCCACCACTGACCCTCATCTTCATTGGCTGAGGATCTTACATTCTGAACGTGGGAATTACCCAAGAAATTGGACTTGACTAATAAGTACATAGTTGCCCATATTAGACTGAAATAGGGAGAAAATGATATCATGGGAGGATAGCAGGAAGGGGACTCAGGTATGCCCTTGGATCAGTGCTCAAAGTCCTTCAGGCCTACTCAAACTCTGAAGTAGATGAAGCCTTACTTGATTTTTACAACTGTCTTGAACGATCTCACCTCATCTTGTTCATCAGATTTCTGCTTTCCTTCTAATCTTGATTGCATTGACTTTTGTGTAAATCCTTTTTAATTTAATGTATTCAAAATGATCTATTTTGCATTTCATAATGTTCTATGTGTTTTCTTATAGTAAAGAAAGCATCTCCTAGGAAGTTATTCTACTTCAAGACTAGACAAATATATTAGTTAAAAGCCAGATTTATTTTTTCTCTGTAAAGGGTGAGCTTTTCCTTTACAGGGAAAAAGCCTTATATTTCTGACAAAAGAAATCAAATAATATTTTCTCAGTGCTTTGACTTTTCTTCTTCTGTAAAAATAAAGGAACAAAACTGGAAAAAATACACAGAAAAAAACACTGGAAAGAAGATCAGAAAGGGACCCAAATAAGCAAGAAGGTATCAGTGTAAAGGGTGGGTGCAAATATTCTCTGCCTACTTGTAAGGAACTAGATGGTAACTTCTGTCCTTGAGCAGGCAAGGGTTTAGACTATGTGATGACTAAAAATCTTATAGCCAACTGAGAAACTGGAAGAATTGATGACTCAGGAGATACTCAGGATGAACTGAATATACATTACAAAAGGTCCCTCTCAGTTTCTTTTCTTTCCCTCCAGTAAGTGAGACTTTAAGCTGCCCAATGGGGATGGGATAACTGAATTTCCTCAATTAGCTGCTTTGCGTCTGAGGATATGTTGCCTCTGTTTCATTTATATTTGTTCTTTCTTTATTTTAGGTGAATGAGTATCCTGAAATGAGAGTGTCTAGGTAAGTTTATAAGTCTGGGAAATGTCCAAAGTTTCATCAGAACCATCAAAAGTCTCACTGACACCCCAGGATAATATACCACAATCAAGTAGGATTTATACCAGGAATGCAGGGCTGGTTCAATATTAGGAAAACTATCAGTGTAATTGGCCATATTAATAACCAAATTAAAAAAACATATGATCATCTCAATAGATGCAGAAAAGCATTTGAAAAATCCAACATCCATTCCTATTAAAAAACACTTGAGGTATAGGAAAAATGGATTTTCCTTAAAATAATCAGTATATCTATTTAAAACCAAGGTAAGACAAGTAAGGGACAAACTGCAACCATTCCCAATAAGATAGGAGGAAAAATGCCCACTATCACCCTAATTTAAATTGCATTAGAAACATCTTTGGCAAAAGAGCTGAGAAAGAGATTAAAGGAAAAGAATAGGCAATGAGTAAACCAAATTATCACCTTCATGATATGATGGTATCATTAGAGAACCCCAGAGACTATAAAAGTTATTAGAAATAATCCAAACTTTAGCCGTTGAGTTATAAAATAAACCCACATAAGTCATCACACTTATATATCATAAAATCCAACAATCAGAGCAAAAGAGAAATTCCATTTAAAGTAACTACTGAAGTATAAAAAAGGAATCATCTGCCAAGGGAAAATAAAACTTATGAGCAAAACTAAAAACACTTCCACAAAAATTGCTGATCTAACCAATGAAAAATAAATTTAAATGCTCTTGGATTGGGTGAGCAAAATAATAAAGAGACAATATACCTAAACAACAAAGCCCATACCAATCAGACTTCCCAAAAAACTATTTTGATGACCTAGAAAAATAACAACAAAGTTCATATGGAAAAAACAAAAGGCAAGAATTTCAAGGGAAAAGAAAAAAAATCAAATGAAGGTTTTAACGTACAGATCTAAAATTATATTAAGAGCAGCAGTTACCAAAACCATTTTTGGCTAAGGAATGTTGGATCGGGAAAGGAATTTGGATAAAACAACAACAAATATAGCAATAGTCTTTAAAACCCAAAGACCCCAGCTTTTGGGATAAGCTTACTGTTTGATAAAAATTGCTGGGAAAATTGGAAACTAATAGGAGAAATAGGCATTGATCTAATTAACTCCAACCAAGATAAGATCAAAATGGATTCATGACCTAGGTATAAAGAATAATAAATTAGAGGAAACACAGGATAGTTTACCTTCAGACCTGTGGAAGGGGAAGGACTTTATGACCAAAGAGAACAGAGACTTCGATCACAAAATAGAAAATTTCGATTATACTAAACTGAAAAGTTTTTAAAACAAACAATAGAAAGAAAAGGAAACAATAAACGGGAAATATTTTTAATAAAGGTTCTGATAAAGGCCTCTTTCCAAAATATATAGAGAATTAACTCTAATTTATAAAAATCGCCTTCTTAATTGAAAATGGTCGGATAAAAGACAATTTGATGAAGAAATTAAACTATTTCAGTCATATGAAAAGATGCCCAAGTTTATTAACAGGAAAAACAAATTAAGACAATCAAGATACCACTACAATCTGTGATTGGCAAGAACAGGAAAAAAAATGATTGTTGGGGGATGGGAAAAATGGGAATTGATTCATTGTTGGTGGAGGGAAAACAATCCAACCATTTTGGAGAGAGTTTGAACTACCAAAAAGCAAACGCATACCCTTATCCAGCAGTGTTATACTGGGATTTATCCCAAAGAGATTTAAAAGAAGGAAAGGGACCTTAGCATCAATGTTTGTGGAGCCCTTTGTAGTGGTAGAAACTGAACCAATGGATGTCCATCAGTTGAGAATGGCGAATAAATTGTGGTATATGAAAATTATGGAAAATGTTCGTAAGAAAACCAACAGGATGATTTGAAAACCTGAGAGACTTTTACCAACTGATTGGAGTGAAATGAGCAGGACCAGGAGATCATTATATACTTAACAATATAGATGATGACCAGTTCTGATGGATCAGGCCATCCTCAGAAACAGATCAACCAAATCATTTCTAATGGAGCAGTAATGAATAATAGTTACCCAGAAAAAAACTCTGGGAGATGATTAAAACATTACATTGAATTCTAATCCCATATTTACACACCTGCATCTTTTTGATTTTTCCAAGTAATTGTACAATAGATCGATTTTTTGTACAGCAAAATAATGTTTTTAGTTACTTATTTGTATCTGTTATATTTAATATATTTAAATCTATTATCCTGTCATTTAGGGGGGGGGGGGGTAAGAGGTGAAAATTGGAACAAGAGGTTTCAATTGTTAATGCTGTAAAGTTACCATGTTATTCCAAATAAAAAGGCTATTAAAAAAATTAAAAATAAATTCTCCAATTGAAATGGTAAAGGATTATGAAAGACACCTGATGAAAAATTGGAAACTATTTCATATATGAAAAGATGCCCAAGTCATTAAATGAGAAAATGCAAATTAAGACAATTAAGATAACTATACACCGTCAGATTTAAAAGATGAAGGAAAAATAATATTATTGTTGAGGGGATGGGAAAACTGGGACATTGATGCATTGTTGGTGGATGTGAAGAATCCAACCATTCTAAAGTTTGAACCCGCTCAAAAAGTTTCAAACTGTTACCCTTTGATCCAAGTGTTACTATTGGGCCAATCCCAAAGAGATTATAAAGAAGGAAAGGGACCTTGTATGTGCACAATGTTTGTGGCAGCCCTTTTTGTAGTGGTTAGAAACTGAAACTGAATGGAGTCCATCAGTTGGAGAATGGCTGAATGAATTGTGGAAAGAATACTATGGAAATTACTGTTCAAGAAATGACCAACAGGATGATTTCAGAAAGGCCTGAGAGATTAACAACGATGGAGTGAAATGACAGAACCAGGGAATCATTATATACTTCAACAAAATATTATATGATGACCAGTTTGATGGACCTGACCATTCTGCAACAAGACCAACCAAACCCAATGGAGCAGAATGAACGAACCAGCACTTAAGAAAGAACCGGGAGATAAAACCATTACATTGAATTTAATCCCTATATCTATGCCCACCCATTTTTTTTTTTCAAAGAATTGTAAAATTTCAAAGTCTGATTTTTTTGCAGCAAAAATAACGTTTTTAATGTATACTTATTGTATTAATTTATATTTTAATGTATTTAACATCTATTGGTCATCCGCCATCTTGGGAGGGGGTGGAGGGTAAGGGAAAAATTGGAACAAGAGGTTTGGCAATTGTTAATGCTGTAAAGTTACCCATGCATATAACCTGTAAATAAAAGGCTATTAAATAAAAAAATAAAAATAAAAAGAATTTCAAGGGAATTAATGAAAAAAAAATCAAATGAAGGTGGCCTAGCTGTACCAGATCTAAAATTATATTATAAGGAGGTTAAAAAACTATCTGGATTAGTAAGAAAAGACTAGTTGATCAATGGAATAGGTTAGGTTAAAGGACAAAACAGCCAATAACTTTAATTATCTAGTGTTTAAAACCAAAGATCCCAGTTTTGGGATAAAAAATTATTTGACAAAAAGGGGAAAATTGGAAATTAGTAAGAAACTAGGCATTGACCCACACTTAACAATACACCAAGATAATTAAATGGGTTCATGATCTAGGTAAAGAATGAGATTATAAATAAATTAAGAACATGATAGTTTACCCCTCAGATCTATGGAAGAAAGGAATTTATGACCAAAGAAGAACTAGAGATCACTATTGACTACAAAATAGAAAATTTTGATTATATCAAATTGAAAAGTTTTTGACAAACAAAACTAAGGGCAAGATTAGAAGGAAACAATAAATAAAACTTTTAACAAAAATTTTGATAAAGGCCCATTTCCAAAATATATAGAAAATTGACTTAATTCATAAGAAATGATTTTCCAATTGGAAATGATCAAAGGATATGAACAGAAATTTTAATGATGAAATTGGAAAACTATTACCACCAATGAAAGAGTGTTCCAAATCACTTTGATCGAGAATGCAAAAAGACTACTCTGAATACACACACCTATCAGATTGGCTAGAATGAAGGGAAAGATAATGCGGAAGTTGGAGGGGATTGGGAAACAGGGACACGAACATTATTGTGGAATTTGGAACACATCCAGCCATTCTTAGAGCATTGAAATTTGGTTCAAAAGTTATCAAACTGTGCATACCCTTTGATCCAGCAGTGTTTCTACTGGATCTACCCCAAAGAGATACTAAAGAAGGAAAAGGGACCTGTTTGTGGCAGCCCTGTTTGTAGTGGCTAGAAGCTGGAAAATGAATGGATGCCCATCAATTGAAGAATGGTTGAGTAAATTGTGGTATATGAATGTTATGGAATATTATTGTTCTGTAAGAAACAACCAGCAGGATGAATACAGAGAGGATTGGTGAACTGATGCTGAGTGAAATGAGCAGAACCAGGAGATCATTATATACCTCATCAACGATACTGTATGAGGATGTATTCTGATGGAAGTGGATTTCTTCGACAAAGAGAAGATCTAGCTCAGTTTCAATTGATCAAGGATGGACAGAAGCAGCTACACCCAAAGAAAGAACACTAGGAAATGAATGTAAACTGCTTTCATTTTTGTTCTTCTTCCCGGGTTATTTATACCTTCTAAATTCAATTCTCCCTGAGCAACAAGAGAACTGTTTGGTTCTGCACACATATATTGTATCTAAGATCTACTGTAACCAATTTAACATGTATAGGACTGCTTGCCATCTGGGGGAGGGGGTGGAGGGAGGGAGGGGAAAAATCGGAACAGAAGTGAATGCAAGGGATAATGTTGTAAAAAATTACCCTGGCATGGGTTCTGTCAATAAAAAGTTATTAAAATTAAAAAAAAAGAAGTCTCACTGACAATTGGATCTGATAGAAGAGTCTGACAAGATAGTATCACTAGTCACTGGGATTTGAGGGAAACAAAAAGCAACCTTGAGATTTATATGGTCAGGCAGGATTCTTGTGGGCACTGCAAGGTCTGGAGAAGTTGTTGGGCTTCAATTGAATGGCTTGGCCTGCAATTCCTGAGTTGGGTGAGGAGTCAGCTCAGCAATTGAGCAACTTGTCTGGTTCAACTCAACATAGAACTATACTTATGGGAAATTTCATAAAAAAGGGATTTCCTGGCCCAGGAGTGGAGAGAGAATCTTTGTAAATCACCTATACGTGTTACCTACATGTGTCTCATTACTAGTTACTTTAAGTTTGAGCCCATTCTCTTTAGGGACTTTGTGTGAATATGAGGAAAGTGCGGCTCTTGGTTTGTTGGAGGAGAGGTGAGTATATAGTGTCTAACTGTCCTTAGTATATTTTTTCAATAAATTCCTTTTATAAAAGCTAATGAGGTTGAACTGAAGCTGTTTTGATAATTAAGCAGTAGGAGCTACAATGTTAAAAGCCACAAAGTAAAATGGTTTGTGGTAAGGAGACTTTTTTCTGCCAAGGGCCATTTGGATATTTATAACATCATTCACAGGCCATACAAAATTATCAATTTATGGAACCTTAAGCAGTGTGAGGTTGTTGTCCCTAGCTTTCAGATCATTATCACTTGCCATTGCCTTAGTAAATGATTTTGTTGTCCTGTTACAATCTGTGAGCCAGACATTCCTTACCCCTGCAGAGCCTTAAGGGGAGCCAACAATTTGGGGAACCATGCCTTGAGTGCAAATAGTCATTTGGGGAATGGTACAGTACTATCTTATTAAATTTAATATATTCTTTAAAACCCTTAGCTATAACAGCATTTGGTTTTTTTCATATATCTTCTTTTTCTATGGAAATGTTTATAGTTCTTAAGTTTATAATAAAAAAAAAAAGAAATTAAATGAAGGGGATGGAACAGATATAAGGTGCTTTCTAGTTCTAAATCTGTATTCCATAGAGAACTAGTTCATTCCAACCAGCATGTGACAATTGGTTGATTTTGCTTCTTTAGATAACATTTGTCCTTTAAGCTTTTTCAAAGATGTAAAAACCTGTCCATAGAAACAGGGTGTGTGGATTAAGTTCAGCAATCAATACAGAGAGGTAATAGCAGAAAAACCAGTTGAAACTAGATTTATGTCAGGTCGTCAGTTCACATACAACATACAAGCCTCAACAAGCAGATGTGAATCAGTCTAAAGGCTGTATTATAGCAATAGTTGAACAAGACTTCTTTGGAAGCTACAATGGCTCTTTAAATGACCTGATCATGTAAATCACATATTTAATGAAAGCTTGAAATCTAGTTATAAATAGTGTACAGTGTATTGGTCAGGGAGAATCCCAGCCTCTTAACCGTCCTTTTTCAATAATCAATCCTGTCAAAAATCCCTGTGAAGCAAGAGGAGGAACATGGCCTCTGGCATCCTTGAGATTGTATTCCAAGGGTTAACATGTTTAGCCCTGCTTAGACAAATTTGGGTCCTGAAAAAGCCCTCCATGTTTATGTCCCCAGGTACCGAGTAACTCTAATGAAGGAGAAGTGAAAAAGAGTCCAATAGCATGTGGATTTGTAAGAGGGAGGACCTACCCAAAATTTAATCCTGACTTGGTCCAGATTTACTGGATGTCCCTGGGCAAGGCACTGATTGTTTCAGTTTCCTCAACTGTAAAGAAGGCATTATCATACCAACAGGCTTCACAAGGGTGTGGTTCAAATTAATTAAAGTCTATTAAGAGCTTCGAAAGCCTTGGATGAAAGATGCTTTTCTAAGTACAAAGAATTACCATTTGTTTGCACTGAGGTAAGAAGAACATAAAACTCAATCTCATCAGGACTAAGTAGGAAAGAAAATTTTTTTCCTGGATTAGCCATTCATAATCATATTTTATTTAAAAGGAAAAAAAGGATTTGTTATAATTTTAGCTCAAATGTAGCTTGACTCATTCTTTGGCTCTAAAATTCTGATTTTAAAATGGAAGCCAAAGCAAAAAATTAGAAGTCTGTCATTTACCTTTATCTCATCTGTAAATTATTACTGGCCTATTAATTTCATAGAAATAACAATCAAAAAAGGCTGCTTGGGGGATAAAACTTAATTTTTATTTGCTAAAATCATTTAGGGCCAGGAAAAAAAAATGACTCACTTTCTGCAGTAGGAAGTTCTATGTAGATTACTTATAAGTAATGAGGAAGGCATTAGGATCATCCAAATTCAGTATAATGTATGCATTGTTTTCCTACTATTTGTTTTTTGCCAGTGTATTCTCAATACCTCATACAGTGCCTGGAATATAGTAGGCAATAGATAGATATTTGTAGATTGATTATTTTTCATTGAAATGATTAGTCAGCCGAATAGTTTAACTATTGATTATTGTATAGATCAAGGTTTCTTCTTCCCTTAATATTCTTTTTAGTAATAGCTTTGTTGTTGTTTTTTAAATATTGGTCCAGAGTTATATTCTCAGGTCACATTTATTCTGACACGAGTTGGATTATGCTACTAGGCTGTAAAAAACATAACCTTGGACATTCTCATTTTAAAATTTCTATTTTCTTTTTTAATAGTATTTTATTTTTCCAAATACATGCAAAAACAGTTTCAACATTCATCTTTGCAAGACCTTATTTTTCACATTTTTTTTCCCTCTCTCCCTTTTTCTCCCCAACCCAAAATAGCAAACAATCTAATATAGGCTAAATAAAATTTCTATTTTCTATCCTCATTATAAGAAGAATGGAGAAATGAAGGAGAAATGAAATGTGTAATGTTATTAAAACATTTTCAAACAAAAGTAGTTTTATTCCATTTTAGTTAATATTCTCAGTAATGAACATGTTTGTATTTTTTGGTGGAAAACAAAACAAAACTAAAAACTTGTTCATCCACCCTGATTTTCAACTCTAAATTGTAACTGTAAGATTGATAGCAGTGCAATAAATCAGCTTAGTTTTGGTTGGATCATGTGTGATTCATCATCTATTCCTCTGGCCTGTCTGCTCTGTTCTGATGAGCAGGCATGGTATTTTAAATAACTCTTTTCCAAGGGGATATTCTAATACTTCCACTTAGAGGAACCATAGAGTAAGTAACCATAGAGTAACTAATACAGAAGATGATATGGAATTGGAAATACATTTTTAATCTGATTTTTCTAGAAAACAGGTTTGATTTTTTTTTTTTTTTGGCTCAGGCAATTAGGGTTAAGTGACTTGCCTAGGGTCACACAGGTAGGAAGTGTTAAATGTCTGAGGCCAAATTTGAACTCCTGACTTCAGGGCTGGTACTCTATCCACTGCACCATCTAGCTGCCCCAACTTTTGATTTTCAATTTTCAAAATGTTATACATTTGTTAACAGTTTCTACTTGATGGGATCTATAAATGAGTTGTTAAAAATGTTTTATCTTGCTCAGCTGCTGATATATTTAGGGCTAAAAGGAATCTTAGAAATCATGAGTCTAACTCCCTCATTTAAGATAGGAAGAAATAGGGTCAGCTAGGATGAATTACTTTTCCTGGGTCATACAATATGAATCAGAAATCAAACCCGGTCTTCTGACTCCAAATACAGTGCTCTTTCTAGTCCACCAGACTCCCTTGGGATGGAAACCTGAGTTACCATGCTTCTGAGTCAGTTACTCTAGCAAATTTTTCTAACTCCCTTCCCCCCCCACCCCCCACCCCCCACCCCCACGCCCAGTGGTTCCCTATTGCCTCTAGAATAAAACACATATTTCTCAACCTACCATTTAAGACTATTTACAAAGTGGCTTCAACCTACCTTTTCCAGCCTTATTTCACACTTGGCCTGCCTCACACACTGTTACAGCCATTTTAGAACATTAGCTATTTATCAAACTAAACTGACTATCACCCCTCTGTTCATTCACATGAACTTTTCCTCACGTACCTCCTCCTCATTTGTTTCTCATAATCTTTCAAGGATAAGGTACTGTCTTATATGCATCCCCTTATCTCCACCAATTGTTCTCTTCTCTTCTCTTGTGTTTCATATTATCTTGTATTGATTGATGTGTATACATCGTATCTTCCAGTAGAATATATTAAAAGATAGCAATCTGCTTATTCAAATCATAGTTTGTTTATAATGGAAACAATAGTTAAAAAAAAAAAAAAAACTTAAGTAGGTTTTTTTATTACCTTTAGGAGACATTGTAAGAAATAGTTATTGGTGCTTTAAAAAAAATCCCAATATTACCATTTCCTAGCTATCACTATTTTCTCCTTGCTCACCCCCTTTATGTTTTTGTTTGTTTGTTATATTGTGGTTTCTCTTTATAGTATTATAATCACAATATGTTTTGTTCTCTTGGTTTTGCTCACTTTGCTCTGCATCAATTTATATGTAGTCTTTCTGTGTTCTTTTTAGAATTCTTATTGTTTCTTACATTGTATTACTGGTATATTGCATTTGTAAACTATCATTTAAGACAATAATTTTTTTTGTTTATTTGTGTTAATTTCCTTTTAAAGCTATTAATGATCCAATTACATAAAAAGATAGTTTTCAACATTCACTTTTGTAAGATTTGGAGTTTCAATTTTTTTCAGTTTCTTTCCTTTTCCTTTCCCCTCCCCAAGACAGCAAGCAGTGTAATATAAATTATATATGCAGTCATTTTAAACATATTTCCATATTAGTCATGTTGTGAAAGAAAAATCAAAACAAAAGGGAAAAACCATGAAAAAGAAATAAAAGGTGAAGATAGTATGTCCCCATAGTTCTCCCTCTGAATGTGGATAGCATTTACCATCCTAAGTCTATTTGAATTTTATTGCAGAAAAGAGTTAAGTCTGTCATAGTTGATCATTACACATTATTGCTGTTACTATGTACAATATTTTCCTGGTTCAACTCACTTCACTCAGGGTATTGATGATTTTTTAGTGGAGACCCATGCTCCCTAAAGATGTCTACTGGTACCATGAAGGAAATTCAGGGCAGAATTCAAATAGAGAAAAGATTCTCTGTATTTCTGAGGTAGGTTTGACTCAGGACGGTGTGGTGGTTCAGACTCAAAATTGGAACAAGCTAAGACACTTAAGATCTCTAATATTTAATAAAAGTAAGTTTACTCAACAATAGCATAGAAAAGGTTTTCAACAAAGATAACAAAATCGTTTCTCTTGAGCTAACTCCCTTTGCCTCTGCATTTGTCACTGTGACGCACATGATCAGGATAATGTGTTATCTTAAGATCAGTGAGAAGTCTGTCAAGCCTAAGGAACCCCAATTACTGGAAACTGGACTTTTCTGTTTTAGGCAACAAGGAAACTACATCAATGGTCTGAACTTTAGTTCCCTTTTCCAATTAAGTATAGAGGATGGTTTTCATTGCTATTTAGTATTAGCCTATATGTCAGGGATGTGCTAGTCTTCTTAAGCTATATGTAGTGAATTTCTAGTTGCACAATCTTGCTTATTGACATTGATTCCAATCAGATTAGCAATAGATGTTGTTCCTACCAAGCATATAAATTGTGAAGGTCTCTAGATTTCTGTTAAAAATAATGCTGTGCTGAATTAATGAAACTTAGAACACTGCAGAGCTTTCTGAAAGAAATCCATAATTACTCAAAGAGTTTGGCCTGAGAATTCACACAGGAAAATCCATGTGGCTGAAAGAATGCTATTGTTAAGAGTATAATATGCATTTGGATGAAAAGTCCAAAGAGAGAGCCTTCTAATATAGTATGGAGGCAGAGGGGAGGAGAAGAGAGGACAGACAACAATTATGAACCATGTACTGGGTACAGAAACATACAAGAGCAGGAAAATGGGATTGGTTACATTTGGTAAATTGAACACAGCGTTCAGTTATCAAATGCTTCATTTCCTCCCATTTGTGCTCCTGACATGATAGACTTTGTCACTGTAGATTCAGCTGGCCTCTGACCATGGGACTTCCCTTAGCATCTGGCTATACCCTGCAATAGAATCTCTGCAATGGCAGAGTCCTTTCTCCTATTGCCGAGTTTCTTTTGAAACCTCCATTTTGGGGATGGACTTAAGACAATCATGTTTCTAATTCTAAGGATTTTACTCATCATCTCATGCACCCCCAATTCCCAGCTCTCTTTTATGTGTTGTCTTCCCCAATTAGATTATAAACTTCTTGAGGACATGACTATTTTTATTTTCATTTCTCTTTGTATTAATAATAAGAATGACGATAAAAGCTGGCATTTATATAGTGCCTATGTGTCACACATTGTGCTAAATGCTTTGTAAATATTATCTCATTTGACCTCTTTACAACAACCTTAGGAGACAGATGCTCTTATCATTCCTATTTTACAATTGAGGAAACTGAGGCAAACAGAGATCAATTGAGTTGCCTAAGGTCATACAATTGGCTAGATTTGAATTAAGGTCTTCCTCATTCAGTCTTGTGATTGGTTCACCACAATCACTATTGCTAGTTGTTTTAGCTTTGAAAGGCACTTTATAAAAATTATCTCTTTTTTTTTCAGATTTTCTCATTTTACAGATGAGGAAACTGAGGGAGACTGACATTTTTGTCTATCACAGGATCATATAGCCTAAGTGTCTAAGGAACTCAAATGCAGAATCATGAGAGATCATGGATCCAAAGAGGAGATTTCATAGTAAATGGAAAAGAAAGTTATCATGGAGAGGACAAAGGATGGAAATGTATCACAAGATCAGTGACAGTAAAATTTCTGTCACTGAATAACATTGTTATCTTCACTAAATCTGAAAAAAATTGGTGCTTCTAAAAGTACACTGGAATAGAAAAAATCGGCAAGAAGGCAAAGAAAATTCTTTAGAAGATAGCACTAAAAATAAGTTCTTTAGACGCTTTCATTCCATGAGAAACATAGCAACTAAAGAAGGAACAAATAAACTTTAGGTCATTAATCAAAGAATAAATATTTAGAATAGACAGAAAAGGAAGGGAATTAATGTAGAAAATGAGATAAAGAAATCTTTTTTAGGAAAACATGCAGGAAATGAGAAAAAAAGCTCAATAAAGAAAAGTAGTAAATAGGGAGCTGAGAAAAGAACATTTTAACTGAGAGGAGAAAAAAGGGAGTGGGAGAAGTAGATCATTGGATAAAAGGAAGAAAAAAAAATTAAGTCAAACTTCAAAACTAAGGAATGAGAGGAGGGATGGTTGAGGGTGAAAGGAAGAGACACTGTGGGAATAGAATTGGCTTAAAATAGATTAAATAAAAATAGCCTGAAGAGGTAATTTGTTGTCTTTAAAAAGGATGAGTGGCAAAAAAAAAAGTTCTAATTTAGAAAAAGTAATATTAAAGACAAATAGAGGAGAACATAGGCCTATAAGCTTTTAAAATATGAATGGATACAAAATAGTAAAATAATAAAATTATTTTGGATAAACAGAAGATATAGAATATCAAGGGAAATAATGAAGGGATAAAGAAGGAATAGAACTTCCAGACTTCAAACTATATTATTAAGCAGCAGTCATTAAAACCGTCTGGTATTGGTTAAAGACTAAAGAGACAGATCAATGAAACAGAGATTTAGAAAGACTAAAAGACATCATAATAATCGAGTGCTTGAAAAAGTAGAAAACATAAATTTCCTTGGGAAAAAACTTGGAGAAAAAATTTGATAAAAACTGCTAAGAAAACTGGAAAGCAAGTCTGGCAAAAAAAAATTAGACTTAGACCAACATCTCATTTCATATTTCAATATATATTGTAAATGGATATGTGACCTTAAAATTAAAGAACATACATAAGAAATTAGAAAAGAAAAAGATTATATGCCTCTCATAGCTCTGGGTAGATGTATTCTTAGCCAAACACCTAACTTTGATTAACTGAAAAGCTTATGTAGACAAAACTAATAAACCCAGGATACAAAGCAAAGTAGTTAAGTATGTGTATGTGGGAAGTCTTCGTATTGAATTTATTTGTTAAATATTTGCTGTCCCTAATGCATTGTTGGTGGAGTTGTGAATAGATCCAACCATTCTTGAGAGTAATTTGAAATTATGCCCAAAGGGATATCAAACTGTGCATACTCTTTGATCCAACAGTATCTCTACTGGATGTGTATCCCAAAGAAATCATCAAAAAGGGAAAAGGATCCATATATGCAAAAATGTTTGTAGCAGCCCTTTTTGTAGTGACCAGGAACTGGAAACTGAGTGGATGCCCATCAGTTGGGGAATGGCTAAATAAGTTATGGTACATGAATGTAACGAATATTTTTGTTCTATAATAAATGATGAGCAGGATGTTTTCAGTAAAACCTGGAAAGACTTACATGAACTGATGCTAAGTGTAGTAAATAGAACCAAGAGAACATTGTACACATTAAAAACAAAGTTATGTGATGATCAACTTTGATGGAGTTGGCTCTTCTCAGCAATGCAATGATTCAAGACAGTTCCAGAGAGAGAACTGTGAAGATATAATGTGGATCAAAGTTTAGTATTTTTTCTTTTTATTATTGCTATTTTTATTGTTGTTGATATTGTTTGTGGTTGTTTTTTCTTTCTTGTGTTTTTTTTTTCCCTTTTGATCTGATTTCTCTTGCACAGCATGATAAATATAGGAATATATTTAGAAGAATTGAACATTTTTGGATTTGCTTGCTATCTAGAGAGAAAAGGAGAGGGGAGAGAAAATTTGGAACACAAGGTTTTGAAAAAAGTGAATGTTGAAAACTAGCTTTGCATGTATTTGGAAAAATTAAAAGCTATTAAAGAAAAAGGTTTACTGTCTAAGATATATAAACAATAATGCAAAGAAAACAATATACATATGCATATATATGTGTGTATATACATATTTACATATATATACACACACATATACATGCACACACAAACTAATAGCCATTCCCCAATAGATAATTAATTAAAGGATACGAACAAATAGTTTTTAAAAGAATTGTGGGGTCAGCTAGGTGATGTGGTTAGAGCACTAGCCCTGAAGTCAGGAGGACCTGAGTTCAAATCTGACCTAAGACACTTGACACTTCCTAGCTGTATGAGACTGGGCACTTAACCCCAATTGCCTCAGCAAAAAGAGAGAAAGAGAGAGAGAGAGAGAGAGAGAGAGAGAGAGAATTATAAATTATTCCCCCACATGAAAGAATGCTCCAAATCACTAATAAGAGAGAAATGAATATCAAAACAATCATGAGATTAAAAATAGCAATTTTCAATGTTTGGTGAGTTATTTGGAAGGATAGACATACTAACACATTATTGGTGAATGGTACACCTATGCTGGAAAGCAACTTGGAATTATGCAAAGTGACTAAACTATCCAGGCCCTTTGAACTACAGACTCTTATTATCAGACTTATATTCCAAGGAAGACATCAATAAGAAGAAATGTAGTTAAGAATTATACACAAATTTGTGTATACTTTGGGGAATCAGTGGGGAATGGCTAAACAAATTGTGTTATATAAATGTGATGAAATATTACTGTGCTATAAGAAATGACGTGTGATGAATACAGAAAATCATGGAAAGATCTGTACAAAACTGTTGCAAAATAAAGTAAACCAAGAGAACACTGTACACACTAACGACAACATTGTAAATGAAAAGCATGACAAACCAAAAAAACCCAAAAGTAATAACTTTTGTTTTATTTTATTTTGTTTCTTTTTATAACAAAGTTATAAATATCCAGCAAAAATGGAATAAAGACATATGAGAAGATACCTCCAATCTATGCCTTTGTGGAGGTGGAGGATCCATACATCTCACACACTGCCCATATTTTGGGATCCTTTCAATGTACAGGTCAGTTGTACTGATTTTTTTTTTTTGCCTCTAAAAATACTATATTTCATATGGAATGATTGTCTAGGAGAACAAAGGATTCCATGGTGATGTCAGAAGCATAATATGTCAATAAAATTTATTTTTAAAAATGTAAATTGATTTAAAATCTAATAAAATGAGAGTGACAGATTGCATAAGAAGCCAAAATAATCTCTTGCTTACAAGAAGCATATTTAAAAATCAAAAACATATAGAATTAAAAACTAGAGACTAGGCTAAAATTCACTATGTATCCAGTTAATAGAAAAAAGCATTTATTGCTTTATTAAAATCTGTAGCTTTTTTTCTCTGTTCTATGAATTAATTAAAATTTTAGCTACATTTTCATTTATGAAGAATCTATTTAATATTTATTCCTTTCTATATTTATTTACAATATCTTTGTGCCCTTATAGATGGACAACTCTGGTAAAAGTTTCATCTGGTGCTGGGAAATAGGTATATTCCATTTAGAAGATAGTGAAAGCACCGGCCCTGAAGTCAGGAAGACCTGCATTCAAATCTATTCTCAGATACTTAACACTTCCTAGCTGTGTGACCCTGGGCAAGTAACTTAATCCCAATTACCTCAGCAAAAAACAAAACCAAAAAACCCTCAAATATATGATACTACAAATATAACCTCTAGCAATTTGTTCAATACTATAGTTTCACTTTTATTCAAGTTTCTGTAATATTTGTATTATTGGAACTGAGAGAAGGACACTAAAGCCTCCTCTGATCATTATGTTACTATCTCTGTCTTCTTGCAATTCAGTTAAATTAATTGGAACATATAAATTTATTATTAACAACTATTTTAACATCTTTGGCTTTTTCAGTACTAGTCAGTCTATAAGTATTTATTAAGCCAAGGAATGTGCTAAAAACTTGGGAAACAAACAAACAAAAAGATAATATTCTCTGTCATCAAGAGAATTATTAAGAGCAGCAGAGCACTAGCTTTAAGAGAAGTTAGGAAAGGCTTCCTGTAGAAGATAAGATTTTGTTGGTTACTTAAAGAAAGTCAGGGAAGTTAGGAGGAGATGACTAGGGAAAGCATTTCAGCTATGGGGTACAACCCAAGAAAATGCCAAAGGAAGTCATTAGAATTTATAGAATCAGGGAGATGATATGGTTAAACCTGAATAATTTTAAGTATAATGGAATTTGCAAGTTTAATTCTGTTTATATTTTGAGTTTTTGTCTTTGCTTTGCCTCCAGTTAGGAGGACCCAAGTTCAAATCTGGCCTTAAATACTTACTAGTTGTGTGAAGCTGAGCAAGTCAATTGCTTCAGTTCCAACATCTATAAAATGAGCTGGAGAAGAAAATGACAAAACCACTCCAGTATGTCTGCCAAAAAAACTCCAAAAGGGATCACAAAAAGCTTGATATGACTAAAACAATACAATCATACAATATTACAATATATATTTTCATTGTCTATTTCTATGTCATGTCAATGATGAAAATGACCATATTACGATGAGCAAAATCCATTCTCCAATGCATAACTGATCAAAGTATATTTATAAATAGTCCTCAAGAAAATTGCAAACTATGATAGTGGAATAAAGGCAGGGACATGCCTGAGCTCTTTCCCTCACCATTCCAACTACCTTTAAATAATAACTCTAAACAAATTCTAAAGTGACAGATCCACCAAAAGACAGATGAAACATCTTTCCAGCCCAAAACAACTTAGGAGGTTGCAGGAAAAGTCTATCGCACCCAGATGAAAGGGGAACACCGTCCAGTGCAAGCTGTACCAATACAACCTTGCCCCAGAAAACCAGGAGCAGGTCTTGGAAGCCACTGAATCATCATCAACAGCAGCAGCAGCTACTTCTGCTGATTGTAAGGTTGTAAGATTGTACTGGTTGTACAGGGGTCAAACAATTGATCAGAAGGAGATTATAGAGATCTCTTTGTTAGTACTGAAATAGGGTTCTGTTCCTTTTCCCATACTCCGATCTGGGCCAGAGCTTGTGGTTTCAGTGGAGCAGAGAACCTCATCACAATTCAAAGGGAGAAAAGAGTGGCTGTGGTCACACCAGAGCACAGACTAGAAGAATAGTAAATAACCTCTCCTAAGATCATATCACCTTGAAATAACTGAAAACTTACAAGTCCCTAGAAGTATCTCTGGAAATAGCTGCATAAAACCCTTGAAGCTTGGGGGCAGTCCACTCTTTATCTTGGAAGCAGAGTCTTAGTTTAACAAAGAGTTAAAAATCAAATAATAAATTGGGGAAAATGAACAAACAACAGAGAAATATTTTGACCATAGAAAGTTACTATGAAAATGATGAGTTGATCTCAGGCCATGGAAGAGTACAAAAATGATATTGAAAATCAAGTAAGAAAGATAGAGGAAAAATTGGGAAGAGAAATGAGAGTGATGCAAGAAAATCATGCAAAACAAGTCAATAACTTGGTAAAAGAGACACACAAAAAAATATTGAAGAAAGTAACACCTTGAAAACCAGATTAGGCCAAGCGATAAAGGAAATATAAAAAGCCAATGAGGAGAAAAATGCTTTGAAAAGCAAAACTGTTAATGGAAAGAGAGATGCAAAAATTCATTGAAGAAAAAAAAATCCTTAAAAAGTAGAATTGGTCAAATAGAAAAGGAGGTACAAAAACTCACTGAAGAAAATAATTTCCTAAAAATTAAAATTAAGGAAATAGAAACTAATGGCTTTATGAGAAATCAAAAAACAATAAAGCAAGATCAAAAGAATGAAAAAATAGAAGCCAGTGTAAAATTATCTTACTATAAAAATGCAATTGGTCTGAATGCAGAAGTTGGGTTAGGGGTGGGAAGCAAGGAGGGTGTAGAATTCACCAAGAAATCCCAAAAGGAAAACTTTTAGGAATATTCTAGCCAAATTCCAGAGCTTCCAGGACAAGGAGATAATATTGGACCCAGCAAAAAAGAAACAATTCAAGTATTGTGGAACCACAGTCAGTTTAACACAAGATTTAGCAGCTTCTACATTAAAGGCTGGTATGGTAGACTTGAATATGAAATTCCAGAGAGCAAAGGAGTTAGAATTACAACCAAGAATCACCTACCCAGTAAAATTGGTTATAATCCTTTAGGGGGAAAATTGAATGTTCAATGAAATAAAGGATTTTCAAGCATTTTTGATAAAAAAAATAAAAAAAACCAGAATAGAAAATTTGACTCTCAAATATGACTCTAAAGAACAAAAAGGTGAACAGGAAAAGGAAATCATAAAGGACTTAATAAGATTAAAATATTTACATTCCTACATGGGATAACTCATAAGAACTTTCTCATTATTAGGACAGTTAGAAGAAGTATATATAAATAGAGAGCACAGGTGTGAGTTGAATGTGAAGGGATAATATTTAGAAAAATAAAATTAAGTGGGGAGAGAGGAATGGAGAAAGGGAAAGCGAGAGGTAGACTGGGGTTAGTTTTTTTCACATATAAGAAGACAAAACTTCTACAGTGGAGATGAGGAGGCAGATAAGAAAGACTGAGTAAAGTTTACTCTTAATCAGAATTGACTCAAAGAGGGAACAAGATACACACTCAATTGTTATAGAAATGTCTCTTATCCTATTAGGATAGTAGGAAATGAAGTGAATAAAAAGGCAGGGGAGGAGTGATGCAAGGGAGAGCAGATTGGGAGAAGAAGTAGAAAGAAGCAAAACATTTTTTTGAGCAAGGATTAGATGAAAGAAAAGAGAGAATATAATAAATGGAGGTGGGGTGGGAAATACAGTTATTATAGTAATTTAAAAAAAAATTTAAGGGGCAGCTAGTTGATGTTATGCACCAGTCCTAAAGTCAGGAGGACCTGAATTCAAATCTGGCCTCAGAAACTTAACATTTTTTGCCTGTGTGACTCTGGGCAAGTCACTTAACTCCAATTGCCTCAGGAAAAAAAAGAAAAGAAAAGAAAAGAAAAAGAAACAAGTTTCTCAAACATATAGAGAACTAGGTAAAATTTATAAAAATAAGAGACATTCTTCAATTGATAAATGATGAAAAGATAAAAAGTTTTGAGATGAAGTAATCAAAATATCGTCATGTGAAAGAAAATTACAAAACATTAATACCTATATGAAATAATGCTCCAAACTAATAATCATAAGGGAAATAAATTTCTGCATTCCAAAAGAACATAAGATCTTACTTCATCTCTAGAAAATTGGCAAGATGACAAAAGATGGGACTAGTCAATATTGGAGGAGTGTAGGACAATAGCCTCACTAATCTATTGTTGATGGAGTTATGAATCAATGCAAACATTTGGGAAAGCAATTTGCATTTGATTATGATAGAAAAGCAACTAAAATATTCATAGTCAAAGGCTATGAAGATTTTTCTGTACCAGGAATCTATCTCAAGGAAGTAACTGATAAGAACAAAATCCTTATATGCACCAAAACATAGCAGCACTTTTTGTGGCAGCAAGGAATAGTATATGCCTGAGAATTAGCGAGTAGTTGAACCAATTGTGGTACATGAAATGTAATGGGATGTTACTATAATTTAAGAAATGATGAATATGAAGAATGAAGAGTATGGAAAAATTCATTTGAAATGATGCAACCTGAAGTAAGCAGAGTTAAAAAGACAATATACAAATGGTTATAACAATTTAAATGGAAAGAACAACCAAAAAAATTATTGAATATGAGGGTTGCATAATGATTAAGAATAAGACCCATGGGTATGTAAATTGACTATATTCTCAGGCTTTTTTGGTAGGCATAGTTGCTGCTGAGCTTGCCTGGACAGGTTGCCTGGCAGCCAGAGATGGCTGCTTCTGAGTTGGATCAGTTGTTAGCTCTCTCTTCAAAAGTCACTGGATCTCTGTTGGATGGGCTTCACTTCCTGGACTTGCTCTTCCAGCACCTGGCTCACTTGTTCTTTTCTGTGGGAATATTATAATATTCCTTCAGAAAGGATAGAGAATCTTAGCCTAAATTGGCAAACTTTTTCCTCTTTGGCTCACTGAGGGACTCATTTCTGAGGTATGTCACTTTCCAGGCAGGTGGTGGGAGTGGTATAGTTACTCTCATCTGACAATTTTTTTTTCTGATTCAGAGCTGGGTACCCTCAGTGACACATCCCTGGCGAACAGCTAGTTGCATTTTCCAGATTCCTTTTGGGTTCTTGTGTAAATAAGAGACTGAGGACAAAGATATTGTGCCAATCCATACTCAAAAGCAAATCTATTGTCTATTCTGTCCTTTTCATGTGTCTCTCATAATTATGTAATACTTCATTTACACCTAGAAGAGCCTCCGCTCTATGCTTCCTTGTTTTTCTCTTTGTCATTTTCAATTTTTCTGGAGTCTAAACAAGACACACCCTTACAATAGAATTAAACATTCCTGCCACTTTGGCAAGTACATAAAAGGGAGTGTAAAAAGAATTAGATTATGTGTAGGAGTCAAGTCTAGCTTTTTTTAAAAAAAAGATCAGAAATATTTTAGAGAGATATAAAGAGATGAAATAAGTCACTAATTAAGGGAAGGGAAAGAAAAAGAAAAATACAAAAAGGCAGTCACTTAAATGAAAGACTTTACTCCTACTTTAGCTTTGCTAATAAGAGGCTTTGAAAGGTGGAAGCCATATTTGGCTATAGCTGAAGAAATTGAGGAAGTATGATAATTATGACTGATAGTAAGGATGGGATAGTAGGATTACTTTTAAAATCCCAGCATTGCTTTGCAGTGTTGTTCTATCCAGAAATTTATTTCCTTATATTCTTATTGCTAAGTGCTCCATCCAAAGGAATTATTTTTATCAATTAAAAATTTTTAAATGATGTTTCACCTCAGTAGAATATAAATACTTAGAGAGAAGTTTCTTTTTCTGTCTTTCTCTTCTCAGAACTTCCATAATTTGAATGGTAGATGAAATGAGCCTACACAGATGCTTTTGTTGCATATTCATGTAACTAATCAATAAAAGCATCATTTATTGATATTTTCTAGTTCTAAATATATTGCTAAAATTACCTACCAATGTAAGGGAAATTCAATAAGCATGTGTGTGAAAACAAGATTCTAAATAAAAACATGTACTAATTTTGATGTTTTTTTTCAAATTGAGGAATTTTAAAAGATGCTTTACACTTTGCTGTCTTTGGATGTCTCTATAAGGTTTTTGTTTGTGACTGCCTGATAAGCTTCAAAAAACAGTAGTTCCATTGAACTGTTAGAAAGGAAGTTGTAATGTCTAGATTATTTCCTGTGGTAGACAAAGGGCTTTTCCAAATGTAACTAAGTCAGAAGTTACAGACAGAAGTTGGCCACATATTTCATGTCAACACATTTACCTTTCTTTCTTTTTTAAATTTAATTTTTTTTACATTTATCTTTCAAAACTACACATTTTCCTGAACCATGATTTCAGTAACTAAGGAAAGAGGAAAGAGATTACCAAAAAAATCTCTAAAAACTGTTACCTAAGAGATTTGAAGACCGAAGAAACAATAGTATAACCAAGCTTCTATATAATTCTGATGTTTGATAAGAATTATAAACAATATATTTCTGATAGTGTTAAAATATGTGTTGAGTTGGATTTCTTTTGAACAGGAAAGGGATAAATTGCTTTTCATAGTATAGCCCTTCAAAGCCTTCAAAACACCTCTGCAAAACCACATCCTGAAAACCTCTAGAGTATTCAATCTCAAAAGGTACACCAACTCAGAAGAAATGAAAATACTGCCCAAAGAGGTCATCTGGGCACGTTAGAACTGTGTTCATGATCAGAGGCTAAGGATGATTGGAGACATCTAGAGTTTCAAGTCTAAAGGTTTTGAGATCTCTTTCACTAATTATGGCTGGGTATGGATCATGGAGCTTTCTTCTAATTTATTAGTTATCTCAGCTATCACTGGGGATTGGAATTGTTTGGTTTAATGGGAAAGCTCACTTTTATATCAACCCTCTCTCTGAGGGAAAAGCCACTCTTTCCCAGAACCTCCCTTCAAACCTCCATGGGCTTGACTTTCCCTTAGCTCCACCCCTCAGGAGAGGGGTTTCCATGAACCTGCCTAGTAAATGGGAATATAGGAAAAAGAATTTGCTAGAGACCTTTTACTGCAGAGAAAACTTTATATCAAGCCCCTTTCTCCTCTAATACTTAGCACATTCTTTGGACAGGGATATCTAGGTATGGTTTGGTTCCTTTTGAACTTTATGTTTAGAGAAATCTAAGACTTTTTTCTTTGAGTGGAAAAATATATATATATATACATACACATATATACATATATATGAATGCCTATATATGCCCACATACATATGTATATTCCTATTACAAAAAAAATTTTTTTTAATATTCTTTTTTTTTTAAATGTTGAGTTTCAGATTATCTCCCTCTCCTCTGTCTTGAGAAGGCAAACATTTTTATATAGATTAAAAACATACAGGAAGATTATGTTTTTTAATGAGTCAGGCCCCAGCTGGTACTCCAGTACTTAAGAATGTGTTTCCCCTCTCTTCCCTTGTGTCTCAGGGCAACAAAGTTTTTGTTTAGTTACTTATAACAAAGCAAGATTATTGCTCTCTCCTTCACCTTCCCCACTCTTGGCAAAAAAACACATAAATGTTGTGAATAATATTTTGCAGAAACATATTGCTTTTCTATTCTTCTTCCTTCCTTCCTTCCTCCTTTTTCTTCTTCTCCTCCTCCTCTTCCTTCTTTTTCCTTCAGAACCCTTGATTGATACATAAAGCAAAAACCTTTTTAAAAATAAAGAATGGGAAATAGATTCAATGAGAAAGTTAGCAAAAAGGGAAATGGGAAGGTAAAGATTTTTCATTCCGGCAACTGTAGAACTAACTGCTTCAGTGTTTCCTTTTTGTTTCAGCATTCTCTCTACTTCTAATTCAGTCATGGTTGTGGCTTGTAAAGATGCCAATATACTGTTGTAATAATAAGAGATGGCTACAAGTAGTAGTGAAATCAATAGTGCTAAGAGTATATCTTTCTCCTGTCTTCTCTCTCCTTCTTACCATGGAGAAATCACATTTTACTTTGAAATCATTGCTTACCTTACATGACACCTCATTTTCTCCTTCCTTTTGGATGAAAGGAGAAAGTTACTGTTGTTGTTGTTGTTGTTTGTTTGTTTGTTTTTTTTAACATTCACAGTCTTGCCATTCTGGGGGTCAGGTAAGGAATGATGTCAGAATTCTCTGTCAACCAGCAGATATTGTTACAAGAGATGTGCTACAATCGTTAAAATGAAAACACTTTAAGGAATAGGTTTTAGAAAATGAGGATAGAGGGCTAAGAATCAGGAATGGATATTAGGTACCAGAGTATGAGTACAGACATTGGATTATAACTCTAATTCCAGGCTCATACATTGCTGTCTTGTCCTAAAAACAAATCCTATTTGCTTTTAGTCTCATTTTTGAGAGGCAGGATTATGACTCTAAGTGTCTGCCTTTTCATTAGAAAGTTTGGGAGCTGCCAGCATGTTATGATAAAGCTCACAAAGCCAAATCTCTTCTACCATATTGCAATGATATTTGAAATTATATCTTTATATAATAAACAAGAAATTTATTTATTATTTATATATATATTTTTGTCTTATATATCATTTTTTTGCCTTATAACAAGGTAAACCTCGATGGGTAGGGAAAGGGGTATATTTGGAAAGAAATGTGATATAAAAATTAATGACATCAATAAAACCTAGAAAAAACCTAAACCTAAAAAACTTCACTCTTTGAATTAAGACATTTCATCTCCAAAATATCCTTTTCAAATACAAAATTTCCAATGTATATATATAGTTAGTCATTATCAAATACCTTGGCAAAATTAATTTATGAAATTGTTTTCAGAAATTGAACACAGGATAGGTATGAGGGATTTTTTTTTTTTTTTGGAAGGAAGATAAAGGAAGTTTGGGGTATCTAAGTTGCTTAATAGAGAGCCTGGAGTCAGGAGACCTGAGTTAACACTGTATGCCCCCAGACCCTTTTTGCCTCAGTTTCCTCATTTGTAAAATTTCTAGAAGGAAATGGCAAAATCACTCCAGTATCTCTACTAAGAAATTCCCAATTATTGTTCTGTAAGAAATGACCAGCAGGATGAATACAGACAGGCTTGGAGAGACTTACATGAACTCATGCTAAGTGAAATGAGCAGAACCAGATCATTATATACGTCAACAACGATACTGTATGACGATATATTCTGATGGAAGTGGATTTCTTCAACAAAGAGAAGATCTAACTTAGTTTCAATTGATCAAGGATGGACAGAAGCAGCTACACCCAAAGAAAGAACACTGGGAAATGAGTGTAAACTGTTTACATTTTTGTTTTTCTTCCCAGGTTATTTTTTACCTTCTGAATCCAATTCTTCCTGTGCCACAAGAGAACTGTTCATTTCTGCACACATATATTGTATCTAGGCTGTAAGGTGACATATTCAACATGTATAGGACTGCTTGCCATCTGGGGGAGGGGGTGAAAGGAGGGAAGGGAAAAGTCGGAACAGAAGTGAGTGCAAGGGATAATGTAAAAAAATTACCCAGGCATGGGTTCTGTCAATAAAAAGTTATTAAAAAAAAAAAAAAAAGAATTTCCCAAATGGGATCATTTTAAACTTGTGTCTAACTCTCCATGACCCCATTTGTGGGTTTTTTTTTTTTTTTTTTTTTTTTTTTTGTAAAGATACTGGACTGGTTTGCCATTTCTATCTCTAGCTCTAAACTCCAGATGAGGAAACTGAAGCAAATAGGATTAAGTGACTTGCTCAGGATCATACAACAAATATGTATCTGAAGCCAGATTTGAACTCATGAAAATGATTCTTCCTGACTCTAGTTCTCATACTTTATCCACTGTATCATGTAGTTAGCCTCTCACGAAATTACTCTGGATGAAATAAAGTAATTATTGCACATATAGTGCACACAAGTGTATATGTATGTGTGTATGTGTGCATATATACACACACGTATGAATTTTTATGACTGTATGTATATATGTAGAGGAGAGGGAATTGAATCAGTTGGTCTCCATGGTCCTTGTCACTGGGATTTGTCAAAGTAAGAGCTGTCCACTCAGTAGACTTTAAAAGGACAACTTTTGCCCCTGTTCTGTCTTTCCATCTTTTAAATATATGACTGGACTCTGACAAATTTTTTTTGAACTGCCTGTTCAAAGAGCTGAGGGGTGCATTGGGGAGGGCATATAGCTTGGGCTCCAGTCTTTCTGACAAAGAATCCTCATAGCAGAGTTAGTCTTCTCTTAGAAGTAGCACAGAAATCACTTCCTGCTGGGAGTCAGCACCTGAAACTCTTAGATGCATGAAGTAGCTGCCAAGTCTAGAAAGATCCACCATAAAATTGCTGTTTGATTGCTTATATTCAGGCAATGAAAAGCAGAAGAGGCAGTCAGACATTTTCAATTCCAGTATCAGATTCACCCAAGTAAACATATGATTATTTTTTTTCTTAAAAAAAAGTTTTTAATTTTCAAAACATATGCATGGATAATTTTCATAGAGAATATGCATGCAAAACCTTGCATTTCAAATTTCCCCTCCCTATCCTCCCATCCCTTCCCCTAGATGGCAAGTAATCCAATATATGTTAAACATGTTAAAAAAATATATGTTAAATCCAATATATGTATACATAATTGTACAATTATCATGTTGCACACAAAAAATCAGATCAAAAAGGAAAAAAATTAGAAAAAAAACAAAATATGTAGTATATGTAGTTGCTATAGCTTCTGCTTGAATGGAGTAGGGTCTACATTGGTGTGTCCCAACAAAGAAACTGTCTCAAAAAAATAAATGAGAATCCATATAATCTCATGCCTCATATCTTACCACTTGGGCAGTTATTTCTGACTTTATTTTCATTCATCTTTAACACAACTTTCTTGCCATGGGGACCAAGATGGGGCTTTGAATGAACATGTCCTTTGGCAAAGAGCATTTGTGGTCCATTAAGATACAGATCCATTCTCACACATGCTCTGTAGATTGACACCTGACTGCACAAGGTATTTGGAGCTCATTTGTTTCATTTTGAAGACTATTAAAAGTCATTTATAGTAAGTAGTCTAGTGTGATGAGATTCATCCAAATTGTTTCATATTTTAGTTCTGACACATGACCATGGTCAAATCGTTTTTTCCCATTTCAGTTTCCTCATCTATAAAATGAGGATAAAAGCACATATTGGGCAGCTAGGTGGATAGAGCTCTGGATCTGGAATCAGGGTTTATCATCACCTTTGAGTTCAAATCTGGCTTCAGACACTTGTGACCTAGGCAAATCACTTAGCCCTGTTTGCCTCAATTTTCTCATCTGTAAAATGATCTGGAGAAGGAAGTATTAAACAATTTCAGTATCTTTGCAAAGAAAATTCCAAAAGGGGTCAGAGAGAGTCAGACATGACTGAAAAAAAATTTGCTAAACAACACTATTACCTAATTATCATGGGGGAAATTCTATAAAACTCTGTACATAAATATTAAAACACTAATAGAAATGTGAATTATAATATGATGTGTCAAATTATTCCAGGAATTTAGTTTGATTTAATAAGAGGCAGATTATATTTAATATAGTAGAGAGAGACTGCCTCAAATCCAGGAATACTTTGGTACAAGTTCCAACTGTGCCACATGTCTTTGTATCCCCTGGGCAAGTCCTTGGTCACCTGCCATAAAGTCACCTGTCAATGTTATAGGCACTTGTTATTTCTTACAAGTTTCTTATTTCTATATTCTCATACTCCGATGTATTCAACCATTGCATATCAATACAGCACCCACCTACTTTCTTTCTTTTCAAATTTTTGCTATTCCAAAAAGTGTTGATATAAATATTGTTTTATATCTGGGACCATTTCCCTCTCCCCTGAACCCATATTAACCTTCCTTGAGTATATATACCTAAGGGTGTTATTGTTGAGTCAAACAGAGTGAACAATTTAGTGACCCCTCTAATACAATTCCAAAATGTTTTCCAGAATATTTGGACCAAATTCATACACTCCCATCCCCAACATTTACCATTCTCCTTTTTTCATTTTTGCCAATATGACAATTATGTAATGAAATTCCATTGTTGTGGTAATTTCCATTTCTCTTATTAGTGATTTGTAAGAATCCTTCATATGGCTATTAATAGCTTGCTTTTTTTAAAAAAAAAAACTGCATATATATACATATATATGTATATATTTGCTTTATTAAAGAATGGGGAAATAAGCTGGAAATGAGGAGAGAAAGAGGAATGAGTAACAGTGAAATTGCATATATTTCAGAGGTGGAGGAACAAAACAGCAAGGAGGTTAGTATTATTATTGATGAATATATGGAGGAGGGTAAAGTTCAAGAAGACTAAAAAGATAGGGAGAAGTCAAGTTATGAAGGGCTTTATTTATTTATTTTTTTGAAGAGCTTTAAAAATCCAACAACAGATTTAAATCTTGTAATAAATATATTGACAATTTGGATGAATCTCATCACACTAGACTGCTTACTATAAAAACTTAAGTTTATTGAATGAGGGAATGACATTGTCAGACCTGTGCTTTAGGAAAATCAGTTTGGTAGCTGAGTAGGGGATATATTAGAATAGGAAGAAATTTAATATAATAGTCCATGTAGGGGATGATGAGGGCTGGATCAGGATGATGGCAGAATCAGAGGAGAGAAGGAATCATGTACTAGAGATGTTACAATGAACATTGTAGAAACAACAATTCATTGGATATAAGGGTGAAAGAATATGAGGGGGGGCAGCTAGGTGGCAAAGTGGATAGAGTACCAGCCCTGAAGTCAGAAGGACCTGAGTTCAAATTTGGTCACCGACACTTAAGACTTCTTAGCTGTGTGATCCTGGGCAAGTCACTTAACCCCAATTGCCTCAGCAAAAATAATAAAAATAATAATAATAACAAAAGAAGTATGATGATTCCAAGATAACATGGTGGGAGTGATCTAAGAATGAAGCTTGGCAGGGCAAGATTGGTGACAGAATAAGTAGTCATGGGACTCAAGAGAATAGGACAGTATGGAGTTGAACTGGTTTACCAAAGAATCCAGATGAGGAAAGGTTAAGAAGCATAAAAACTGAGAAAAGGCAACTAGATTTGGCAATTAAGATGTTGCCAGTAACTCTGGAGAGAGCAGTTCAAGAATATTCAAAACCAAGGTTGTACAAAGTGAGATGCAGGAAAAGATAAAGGGTTATCTTTATAACAGCCATAATGAAAGCTTTATTATATCATATATCAATCCCCTCCACATTATGAATGATATTGAAATTGTGTTTTAATAAAATTAGGTAAATTTTTATTTCCCCTTTATTGAAATATAAAAAAGATTTTCTGGTTCTTACACTTAAAGCATTATCTTGTGTAAAACAAATCTATTAATCATTTTTGTTCATGTCTAGTAAGAGAATATAAAATGTTTCATTTATCCATTGGCTCCTTATCTATTTATGTTTAGAATGTCTATGTCTTTAAAATAAAATAAGAATGGCTTCTGTTTAGAGTTCAATAATTATTAAGTAAGTCTTTAGTTTCCTTGATTTTATTTTTAGAGCAGAAATTTTAAAAATTGGAAAATATATAAAATATTATTCTATCAATTTTTTATCCTTAGTTTCAATAATTATTACTTACCTTTCTGGATTGCAGTATCAACTTGAGAACTAAATCTAAGTAAATTTATTTAGAGTACTTGTTTTTTTAAGAAATCTATATCAACTATGAAAGATTTAGGAGATAATTTTGTTATGAAATGAATTTATTTCATCTTTATAATTATCAAAAAAATAACAATTTATTTTTAGTTCAAACCTCCTCTGAAGTATTTTGATATAAGAAAAAATATGTTTTATAAGATTGTAGAATTCCCAGAGAAATGCTCTGTCTTCTCCTTTTTTTGATTTCAGGAAATTGTACCTATTCACTCTTTCCCTCCCAATTTTCATTCAATTAGAAATCAAATTACCTAATGTTTTACTGTTTCCTTTCAATTTTATTGGCCTAATTTGATAAATTGATTTTAATGCATAACTGCCTATCTCCCTCTATATTCAGCATCCAGGCTCAAGTCCAGGAGGTTTGATCTTGGTTTGTTAGGCAATTGACATACATTGCTTAATAAATTAAAATGCTTGGGGGGATAAAGAAATACTCTGTCCTCCCACTGTCCCAAAAATTTCAAACAGCTTTCCTTTTTATGGTCTATCTCTATAAAATAAAATTTATTACTTTTGTAACAATTTGAAACACTGTTGGAACCTTCTAACTCACAGCCCTTGATTGAAGTGAATGAAAATGATGTAGGCTTCTCTACCTACTCTTTATGATTCTAAGTTACCTTGAAGGATTAATGAGTTTCTTTGTTTACTGCTGTCATTGGCCCTGGCCCCAATTAGTTGAGTTCCTCTGTTTGTTATGGGCCAATAACCAGAATCCAAATTCCATGAATCACTTAATATGAAGTAGCTTTTACAAAGCAATATTTATTTCAAAGATATAGTGAAACCAAATGTAATTTGGGAGCATGTAGGAGGTAGATTCATGGTGATTCTGCGCTTAGAAAAGTAGGTATGAGATGAATTGTGCTCATGCCAGTTAAAGAACAATACTTCCTAACAATGCACTAAGTATTGATCTCCTTGGCTAGCAAAATTCCCCATTTCATTTGTGGCTCCCATTGCACCCTCATGCTAAAAAGAAAGGAATATTTGGTAACAATAAAGATTGGGCTGACCACAGCTATTTTGAGAAATAATACAAAATCCTGCAAATGCATTCTTTAACAACAAAAAACAATTAATAAAAAAACACAAATGGAAGTAAGGCTGGGGTAGAGTAGGATGGCCCATTTTTACTCTCTTCTAAGACTTGTTTCTCTTTTCATTCTTCCACCTGAGTGAATGAGTGCCTATGATAAAACACATACACAGACACATGTACCTCCTTAGGTAGCCTAGTTACAACCTCCATAATTACTATATTGGTATTAATCTTAGTTCAAATACCCAATTGTCTTAGGGCTCTGCTACTTAGCATTCAAGTGATCCACTTGATTCAGCCACTCTAATGGCAGAGATTATATGCAGGGATCTTCATGCCAAGGAAAGAAAGGAAAAAGGAAAGGAAACAAATGTTTAATATACTCCTACTATGTGCCTGGCAATGTGCCAAGCACTTTATAAGTATAATCTCATTTAATTTTTGTGCAACCTTTTGAAGTTGGGGCTTTATTTATGGTTGAGGAAACTGAGGTAGGAAGAGGGTGATTTGCTCAAAATCACACAGCTAAGTTAGTGCCTGAGGCTAGGTTGGACTCAGGTCTTCTTGACAGTAGTCTTAATGCTTTGTTCACTTACCAGCTGATTGTCCCTAAAGTAGTCCACAGAACTGATTTCAGGAGATCATGTATAAGTAGCAAGAAGAAAACCAGTTTGTTTGGACCAGTTAGTGAATGAATGGTTAGAAAAATAGATTGAAAGATTATAAAGGATTCTAAATTTAAGATAGAGGAGCTCCTCTTTGTTTCTAGCTGTAATAGAAAGTAATAGGACCAACCCTGAAGTCAGGAGAACCCGAGTTCAAATCTGGATTAGACACTTAACACTTTCTAGCTGTGGGACCCTGGGCAAGTCACTTAATCCCAATTGCCTCAGCAAAACCAAATAAATAAATAAAATTTTAAAAATTTAAAAAGTAATAGGAATAGGATTTTTAAAAATCAAAATTATTTTTAAAAATAGACATTTTAAAAGGATGGGATAAAGATAAAATATTAGATTCTACATATAATGGGGAGTTATTGGAATTTATTGTCAAAACAGTTTTGTGAATGGCAGGGCAGATGGATGAGATGAAATCTTGCATTTGTTACCCCACCTTAAAACTTAAAAACCTGACAAAGATGAATCTTAGGTGCATTCCTGCCCATTGTGCTCCACTCAGGCAGGCTAGATTGCCCAAACTAGGGGTGGTATGGCTTGAGATATTCTCTTTTTTGTCCATGAAAGACTTAGTCACATCCTTCAACTCCTCATTATAATATTCATTCTCTCATTTTGTGTTAACCAAATAGAGCTGAATTGCTATCTATCAGTAACTCCCACTCATCCAAAGGCATATAATTATAGAGAAGTCATTGTCATTCATCTTTGGAACTTGAGATTGCCAAAGTGTTCTTTTACCTAGAAATAATGTCTCTCAAACTTTTTATACAATACAGTTGGTTTTTTTTTTTTTTTTTTAATATCCAACAATTTAGTCCAATGCTTTTTTGGCATGTAGTGTCCTTTACTACTGGAATGTACTCCCTCCTTACCTTATCCTTAGGAATCAAAATTTTCATTCAAGGTATAGTGTTCCATTCTTACATGGGGCCTTTCCTGACCCTCTTCAGTTGTCAGTTTGTTCTTTTGTATTGTATATACAACATAGAATGCGAGCTCAATTAAGACTATTTTTCTCTTTATCTTTGTGCCTCAAGCATAAATGCTCAGTAAATGAATATTGGAAAAAATATGTTAAAAAAAATATTCCTTCCCTGAAGTCCTGACTCATTGTGAAAGTGATTCAGTTTTTGAAGGTTTTAGGATATTTTACCAAGTTGGAAAGTCACATGTCTGCTGACTAAAGATCATGGAATTAAGTTCAAAGAGGGTCTTTTGTACCAAAGTTTTGTAGTTTTCAGCCAGAAAAATTCTTGAAGACCATCTGCTTATGGACTAGAGGAATTGTGACATGAACCAGAACCCAAGCAATAAAATCAAGGTTCCTTAAAGGATTCTAAATCATGAAACCCTTCATCAATTTACTCTATAATTACAATTTATGGGGACCAGGTTTTATATTTAGTTTTTTTAAACATAATGATAATTTTGGTTGAGGCAATACATATTAAGTAAGATAAGAGGCAGAATGGTATAGTGAGAGTTAGCCCAGTCCTGTTTCAAGAAAACTCATTGTCAACTCCTGGCTTTGATACTTAAACAGCATGAATCTAGGCAAGGGAAATAAGGCTCTAAGTTTTAGAACTTGGTACTGATTTCGGGTTTCCTCATGAAGAGTTACCATCAAGGATGAAATCACAGATCTCCCATTGCTCCCAATAAAATAAGGAAGCTGATGAATCATAGCAATGTTATCACTTTATGTTTCACCAGTGTCTTTCATCTTTGGCATTCCAAACCCCTCATAAACATTAATTAAATACTACAGCACATTTCACAGCAAAATTTTATTTTCTCTCAGAGTAAATAAAATATAGAGAGATTGGGTAAGTCAGATATCAAACATATAATTCCTAATCCCTTTTATTCATCTAAGGAAAATGGTAATAGCTCCTTGTACAGAGAAGTGGGAAGCACTAGTATAAATTAGTATCTAAGTGGCCCTTATAGTTCTTAGGGACTCATGAAATAAGGATGTAAGTCAGTAAATTAGGCTTTTATTAAGTACCTGGTATGTGATAGGCACCATGCTAACTGCTGTGGATGCAAGAAAGGCAAAAAATTAAAAAAAAATCCTGCCCTAAAAGAACTCAGAATCTTATAAGGGAGACAAAATGCAAACAACATAGAAACAAGCTATATATAGAATAAATTGGGAGTGGTCTTAGAGAGAAGGCATTAGGATTAAGGACTGGGAGAAACTTCTTGCTTAAGGTGGGAGTTTAGTTGAATTTTTAAGAGAGAGAAGCCAGAAAAGCTAAAAGGCAGTGATGAAGATAGAAAGCATACCAGGGATGAGGAAAAGTTGTGAAAATGCATAGTTATCAAGAAAAGGAATAGTAAGGAGGTCAGTGTCACTAGATTGCAGAATATGTGGAAATGAGTAAGGTTATGGAGGACTTTAAAAGCCAAATAGAGAATTATGCATTTGATTCTGGAATTAATAGGGAACCACTAAAGTTTGCTGAATAGAAGGGTGACATAATCTTAATCTGTAGAAAGATCATTTTGATAGCTGAGTGGAGGATGGATTGCAGTGAAGAAAGACTTGAGACAGGGAGACCATCCAGTAGGCTATTGCAGTAGGTAAGGGAGGAAGTGATAAGGACTTGCAACACAATGTCAGAAGAGAGAAGAGGAGCATATTGTTAGAGAGGTTACTGAAGGAAGAAACAACAGCACTCATCAATTGATAGGATATGGGATTTGAGAGATGGTTGTGAGTTTGTATGACTAAAGATATTAGTGCCTTCAAAAGTCATTGTCATTGTTCTTCCTTCATTTCCAAAATTAAGAAATGACATCATAGAATGATTTCTTGACTTGCACATCAGTTGGGTTTAAGTGATGCAGAGTTGCACAAAGTCATGAGCCTCACTCTTGTTGCAGTCATCAAAGTATACTGGCAAGACAAAAATCAAGGCAAATGGTGATAGACAAAAGTGAATGACCTTAGCATCTGTGATGTCTGACTAAGCTTGTAAGTGATCCAAGGCACCTGCTTCTGCCACCTTCATGGTAGAAACTGTTCTCAAGTAGGGATGTTAGGAAGAGATAGAGATAATAAGTCTAGTTCTGGATATGTTAGGTATAAGATACCTATGGGATATCTAGTTTGTGATGGCCAATATGTAATTAGAGATGTGAGATTGGAGGTAGGGAGAGAAATTAGGGCTGGACAAATAAATCTGAGAGTGATTGGTATAGAGATGATAATTGATATGTGATGATCAATTGTGATGGATTTAGCTCTTTTCAACAATGTGGTGATGCAAGGCAACTCCAATAGACTTGTGATGGAAAGTGCCATCTGCATCCAGAGAGAAAACTATGGAGATTGAATGTGAATCAAAGCATAGTCTTTTCACCTTTTTTGTTATTGTTGTTTGTGTATTTTTTCTTTTTCATGTTTTTTCCTCCTTTGATCTATTTTTTTCCTCATAGCATGACAAATATGGAAATATGTTTAGAAGAATTGCACACAGTTAACCTATATTGGATTGATTGCTGTTTTGGGGAGGGGAATAGAGCAGGGAAAATTCGGAACACAAGTTTTTGTAAAGGCGAATGTTGAAAACTATTCATGTATTTGGAAAAATAAAATATTATTTAAAACTAAAACAAATAAATAAGAAATGATATTTGAAATCACAGGAACTACTGAGATCATGAACTTGTTTCTGAGGTTGGTAGAAGAGAATGTCTCCTTTTGCAAAATTTTTCTTAAAGACCTGAAATTTAAATTGCATTATTCAGAAGATCTAGAACTAACAGGCTTTTTTTGGCCAAGGTAGAAAATCTCATTTGGATTGAAGGCTCGTAGCTGTCTAAGTTTAATGACTTTTGGAATAAGAAAGTCTATTGTCTTTGCTTATTATTTCTATAGAAAGAAAAATCAAAGATTTGGTGGAATTATCTGGGTGATTTGATCAATTGTTAGCAGCCAAACATAGTAAAGAGGGCCTGAGCTATGTGGTTTGACAGTTTACATTATTTCTATTAACCAAATAATTGCCAAATTTCCAATCTATTTTGTACTGTGAGGGAGCAACAGACTTAAACTAAGAATGGTTTCACATGTATAGGACTGCTTGCCATCTGGGGGAGAGGGTGGAGGGAGGGAGGGGAAAAATCGGAACAGAAGTGAGTGCAAGGCATAATGCTGTAAAAAATTACCCTGGCATGGGTTCTGTCAATAAAAAGTTATAAAAAAAAAAAGAAAGGAAGAAAAAAAAGAACGGTTTCAGCAGAAAATGCATCTAGACTTACTTGTAAAGTATTGCCTCATTTCTTCCTTTGACCACTTTGCCTATGGTTTTTAATAAATTTATTTTTACCTTTTTTTTTATAGTAGTTTAAATTTTAAAAATGTAGAATCTAAACATTTCCTCAAGAGAGTATTTGCATATATGCAGCTAGGGCAGGTAGGTAATACAGTGAATACAGTGACTACAGTAATATAGACGTTGGGCCTGGAGTCAGAAAGACCGTTGTTCAAATCTGGTCTTAGACATTTTCTATCTGTGTGATCCTCGTCTAGTCATCTAACCCTGTTTTTCTCATCTATAAAATGGACTGGTGAAGGAAATGGAAAACCATTACAGTGTTTTTGCCAAGAAAACCCTAACCGAAGTCATAAAGAATCGAGCACAAATTAAAAAGACTGAGCAAACAATGAGGTGATTCAGGGCAATTCCAGTTGATTTGTGATGGAAAGAACCATCTGTATCCAGAAAGAGGACTATGGGGACTGAATGTGGATCACAGAATAGTATTTTCACTTTTTTGGTTGTTGTTTGCTTGCTTTTTTTTTCCTCATTTTTTTTTCCCTTTTTGATCTAATTTTTCTTGTGCAGCATGATAAATGTGGTAATATGCATAGAAGAATTGTACATGTTTAATATATATTGGATCACTTGCTGTATAGGAGATGAGGTAGGAGGGAGAAAAATTTGGAACACAAGTTTTGCAAGAGTAAATATTGAAAGCTATCTTTGCATATATTTTGAAAATAAAAAATTATTTTTTTTTAAAAAGAAAAGACTGAACAAACAAATTTACACTGCAGAACAAAGAAGTTTCTGTATGAAAATATTAATTTCCATTTCATATCAATTGTTTTAGAAATATAATAAATCCCTCATGATATTTTCAAAACTGTCCTATTTGTCTATCCTTTTTTAAACTTCTGTGCATTAAAAAATTCCAATTGGCCCCCCCTTTTTTTTTTTTAGTTGCTAATCCCTTTTTTTCTCCTTTAACTTTCTTAAGAATTAAAAGAAAGAAAATTATCTTTCAAAATCTTTCAAAACAGGCAAGCAAAATAAATTCCCACAGTTGCCATGTTAAATATATATATGTCTGTTTCTTTATCTTTTATCCATCATCTTTATATCAGGGATAGGCAACCTTATTCCTTAGAAGATATAATTGGTCATTGATCAGAGTTAAATTTTTTAAAAATTCTTTTTATTTACAATGCTGCTACTTTTGAATAAATTGTTCTCTTGGTTCTGCTCATTTCACTCTGTTTCAGTTTAACTACTCAGAATTCTCAGAAATCATCTCTTTAGACACTTATTACAAAGTAATATTCCATTATATCTGTATATGATGATTTGCTTAATCCATCTGCAATTGCCTAAGAAGCAATCCAAGGCATCTTTAGATTCTAGTTCTTATCTTTTCATTTCTTCCTTTTCTCTGTTCCCCCTTCTCTTCTCTTTTATTCACTCTTTTTGGGTAGGTTCTGATGTAACAGCTTCATTTTCACCAGAGTATTTTAGTTGTTAACTAGTACTTGTCAATTAAGTCCTATTACTACAATGAAAATCCTTCAGAAATGATTTCCATGAACTGAGTGGTGATCTAATTATGTCAAGGAATATTTTATATAAAAAAATCTTAACAAAAGGATATTTGTATTCTTGTGGAATTCATACTTAACCTTTAAAAGAAATGCATCTTGAATTGCTCATTATAGTTTAAATTGTTTTGGAAGTGTTAAGACTGAGATAATAGATGTATAATTATTTTATAAATGGTAAAACATTAGACAAATGTTAGTTGTTATTGTTGTTGTTATTCTCATCTTACTTGATGGTATTCTGATATAAACAGTTTGAAGAAAAGTTGTTATTTTACTATTATTCTTTTATATTTAATGTTCTCTGAATTACCACACTGGAAAATAAAATAATTGCTTTATGTTGTTGAATAAAAGTGTAAGATTGTAAACATCTTCTGGATAAAAGCATCCTTGGTAGATATTCAGTAGAAGAGAAGACATCAGGCTTATTGTCTTCTTGTATTACTAGGTCTTTATGTTTTGAAAACTTTTAATTTCATGTAGTTTGGAGACTAAATATTAGGTATGGTAATATCTATTAAAATGTCATGTTTCTTGGATTAATTTTATGCCTAGACAATTGTGAACGATATTTCAATCTCATAATGATCTGTTTCTAGCACAGTTACTGGTTGAGTATTCCAGGAAATTTTGCAGTCTTTACTTGCAGTATGAAGATTTATCATTTGACATTTTATGAGAAAGTAAAAGTTTTATGTATAATTCTAATCACCAGGTCATGTCTTGCTAAGTATTCAGTAGGCACTAAATTTTTATAGCCTATGTTTCTGCCATTTCATTTCAAAAACACAATAGCTCCTGCAATTTCCTTGCATAAATTACATTCATCACTAAATTCAGGCTCTTTAAAGAGGACATTCTTTTTATGTTGCTAGAAATATGTTGATTCTAAATTGTCATCATAAACACATCAATTTCCGCAAAGAAATTCATACCAGCAATTTGTTGAGTATTTCATTGTCAACATGTTATTGACTGAGTTTCATGCAGATTCTTTGATTCCATATTATATCTTAGTTATTTCAGAGACTTCAAATCCAGTAGAGTAGATATGTTCATACTATTGGTTGGTGGAGTAATATCTGCTTGAACCAGAACATTTTCTGTAGTTTTATGACTAAAAATGTCCATCAATCCTTCTTTTTGGTAAAGAAGCATTAATCTTTCTTAACTGTTTTAATATTAATGGATCCTCTGTTTTCTTAATAATATATGGACTTTTGTTAGAATACATTACAAATATTATAGTACATTATTCAGATCAGAAAATGTTGATTAACACCTGTATTGCATAGATATTAGTTGACTTAAACCTTTTTTTCTTCCTATTCAATAATGATTTCAGAAAGCTAGTAAGTTTCTTAGCATAGTTATATATTAAGCTACAGTCTTCTCTTTCAAATATTTATGATCATTGTATCATCCCTACAAGAAATTCATCCACTGGGTTCAAGCCTGAATCCTTCTTTCTTTAACTTTTTTTTTGTGTGTATATTAAGAATTTTATACTTGTTGAGTTTAAATGACATTTTGTTATCAATGAAGAAAAATTTCGCCAGATGAGGGAGGTAGTTAGTGTATTTTCTGGTGGAGCCATATAAATCAATATCATCTGTTTATATCCAATGATTAATAATTTTAATTTGGAACTTATTTTTAGTTCTATTTGGGAAAATGTGATAATGATCAATGTAAAGTCATAATGGGCTTAAATAGAAAAATGGCATAATTTATATCAGACATTCATTGTATCAGTGAATGTTTTAAATAGAAAACAGTTTTTCATACAGATGCCAAATACACTAGCCTTCTTACTATATCTGGACCTATTTTATATTCTTTCAGATATGACTATGGTATAAATAGAAAACTAAATCATAGACTTTGTGATAATCAACAAAAGCAATATACAAGATACACTACTTTCAGGCAACATGTTCAATAATTCTTCAGATCTCCACGCTTCTTTCCCTTTCCTTCTCTTACCCTGGGAGATCAATCTGCCTTTGTGGACCTTTCCTCTTATTAATCAATTCCTCCTACATTTTAAGGGTAATGCCCAGGCCAGCCATGACCTCCATTATTCCTCTTCAAACTTCTTTGTCCACCATGACATTATCCTCTATTTTTCATGTTCTTTTTTAGGATACATGCTCCTTGAAAGCAGGGATTATTTCTGTTTGCTTGTTTTTATATTCCCAGAATTTATCTCAGAGCCTGGCACATAGTAAGAGTCTCTTGACTTTACTTGTTCCTTCAACCTGTGGGACTTTTCATCACAACCATGTTGTTCTTCAGTTAACATATTATTTTCCTGCAAGTGTTTGTAGCTTTTTATTAGAGATACAAGCTATGAATATTTTATATAAAGTATACAAATATGTAATTTGCCTATATCATTTCCTCATATTTTGGTAATAGATATATGATGCCTTCGTTAGGAAAGGTAGGATCAAACTTGCATTTGAGAAGAAGCTGGTAAAGAGCTTTATTAATAATTCATGAATCATTCTGAAGCAATCGAGTCTGTAATTATGGGTGTTTTCTAGCCACCACTTTCAGTTTTGTAGAGAAGCTAGAGTTTCAGTCATCTTTCTTTATATCACTCTTCTGTCTTTATCTTAACAAGTTTCCTGTTGTTATTTGATCCAATTTGAATTTTTGAGGTGAGGTGACCCTGTTGATAACCCCCGAAGTTTTCTACATTCTCATTTCAGGGAGGATACCTCTCTTACTTCCAATTCTTTAATTCCTAGCTCTTTAGTAAAGTTTTCTTTGTGATGCATTGAATATTTGTATCACCTTAGTCTTTTGAATTTATTTAAGGAAATCTAGAATGCCTGATGTGCTTTTGAAACAGTCAATGTCATCTAGATGAGATGAGGAATGGACAATACACATTATGCTGCATGTTCTGTTTTTAAAAAGGGATGATTATACTACTGATTAGCTGGATGCTGAGAATGACATTGTGTACTTGCTGTGAAGGATTTACCACAGTTGGTTGCTGAGACACTTTAAGAGAAGACCTCAGGGGAGACACTCAATTAGGAATATGAAGCATACATTTTTGAATGGTAGACGGGACTTTTCATAGCCATAGATATTTATGGGAAACTGGGTGCATCATCTTCCTCAGGAATTGCGACTCTAGAGACTTTTGAGACCTTCTCTGGGTGAGATTGTTCTCCCTCTTCTGGTTTTATCTGAAATCTGATCTCTCTAATTAACAGTGATATAAACATTTTTATATGACTATAGATAGCTTTGATTTCTTCATCTGAAAACTTTTCATATTCTTTGACCATTTATCAATTGGGCAATGACATATTTTTTACAAATTTGATTTAGTTCTCTATATTTAAGAAATGAGAACTTTATCAGAGATATTTTGATAGCAAATATCAGTTGATAATTGAACTATCAGTTGAAGATCATTGAAGAGATCATTTCTTTTTGTCTATTCTTTGGTGTATTCCAGTCTATATAACTCTGCCTTATGTTTATTGTCTTGCTTGGATAAATAGGTTTTTTCATATTCACTATTGGTCTTTTATAATACCTCTTTTTAGTGGAAAGTTTTAACCTGGTAAATGTAAGCTAAGGGCTACAATTCCCTTTTATGATCAGGGAAGCAGCTTTCATTCTGAACTTATTGTATTATTCCTTGACTAGAAATATCTAAAGCATGGCAGATAAGTATTACTCCAACCTGATACTGGTCTTGGAGGCTGGAGAAGAGAATGTCAAGCCAGTGAACCTGTCTCCTCCTCTCCACTAGATTGCTTATGACAACATGACCCTTCTGCTACTATCTGCAAAGGAGAAAAGTCAGTTCTCTTGGTGTCAAGGTGGACCAGATCTTATCTCAGACCATTTCTAGTCATGCTGCCCACAAGCCATGTCTAGATATTTAGACAACCCACACATACACATCTTACATTTTTGTTTTCCGGTTTCCTCTTCCCATGTTTCTTTTTTATTATCTCAATTGAGCAATATGGAATTCACTTTTTTTTCCTCTGCATGTATCACTGCTGCCTAACATACTTCATTTTGAGGCTAAATTCCTCAGAATTTTGACAACTACCCTGAGCTTATTCTTTAATAATTCACAAATTCCCATTTTGTAAAACTTTACCCATCCTGATGATTCTGAATCATTGTTGAAATCCCATTTTCCCTTTCTTATTACTTGCATCCTCATTCCCATCGCCCTCTACCCAACCACACCCTCACAACATACTACTCTAAAACTATCTACTGCTTCCATTGTATTCTTCAAATGCCTGCTCCACAGGTAACAAATCTCTGATCTCTAATCCATCAGTTATCTCTTTGCATTCATTGAGGCTTGGCTCCATCCTGATGATACAATTTCCTCTGCTAGCTTTTCCAGCACTAATTGTACTTTCATTTATACGTCCCTACTCACAGGTTGAGGTAGGGGAATTGGTATACTCTATATATTTCCTATTGTTATTTTGATGATCTCTTTCTACCACCATCATTTTTTGTGGTTCACTCAACCTACATTTGTCACTCAATCAAGATGGTGGCTACTGCTTTCTGCTATCTCTCAAGATATTTTTTTTTTTCTTCAGTGAGTTCCTAGTTCCTATCTTCATAAATAGGGATTTCAACATACAAAATGATATTCTCCTAAACAACCTAATCTCCCAGTTCCTATCTTACTTGTTTCCCATGACTTACTTTTCCATTTCATCCTAGAAACATACAGAGATGGTGTTAATACCCAAAAGTGTTTCATTTATATGTTAATAAATTCTAAAGTTTCCTTATCTGGTCATAGTCTGCTGTCATTTTACCTTCACTCTCTGCAATGCAACATCAAAGTCTGTTCTTGTCTTCACAATGACTTCCATTCCTTCTTTTCCTTGGTTCTTTCTTAGGCCATCATTGCCAGAACTCTTTTCCTTTATTCATCTCGATTTGTTGATGAACCATTCAACTCTATGTTTTCCTTTTCTTTTGTGCGCTATGCCCACTTGTGCTATCATCAATCTTGCTCAGCCTTTGATAACTGCCACCACCTACTTTCATTTCTATCTAGACCTACTGGATCTGGTTAGAGAAAAATCATGAAATTGTGCACTTGAGTTCACTACATATTTAGGTTACATAAGATAATCCTTTTACAACTCCCTAATTGAACCATTATCTTATCCTATTGTGGGTTTTACAAACCTTTTCATCCTTCCTGAAACCTCTGAAGGTTCCTCCTCTCCCCACACCCTGTCAGCTGAGAATATTGCTTCATATTTCACTGAAAAAAACTGAGGCCATTTGCCTAGTTCTTCTTCCTCTCACATTATCCAGATATATTGCTTGCTGACTGAAGTGAAGGAAAGAATTTGAAACTCAAATTTTAAAAGATATTAAAAATAAATAAATAATGATTTTATTAAAAAAAATCAAAATCCAGTAATGGCCATTTCTCAGTCCTTATCCTTATTAACGTCTATCTTTTGACACTGTTGATCACTCTCTTCTCTATATATTTTTGTGATTATTTTCTTTCCTGCTTCTCCTCCTACATGTCTGAGAATTCCATCTGAGTTTCTTTTGTTGGATCTTCAATTAAGTCCTCACTAACCATGGGTGTCCCCTAATACTCTGTTCATTTCTTTTCTTTCTCCATCTTATTTTGCTTGGTGATCTCATTAGCTCCGTTGGATTCACTTATCATCTAAATGCAAGTGATTCTTGGATCTAATGGAAATCTTTATTCTTGCATCCAACTAACTGTTGGGCATCTAGAATTAGATATTTTATAAATATCTTCAACTCAACCTATCTGAAACTAAGCTCATTATCCTCTCTCTAAATCCTCCCCTCTTTCTAACTTTCCTATTCATATGAAGGACAACTCTATCCTTCCAACCACTCAGGTTCACACTTTAGACATTATTCTGGACTCTTCACTTTTTCTCCATCTTCTCCCATATTCAGTCTCTCATCAAAACCTGTCATTTGTACCTTCATCATGTAGATGCTCTTCTGTAATACTCTCTGTATCACTTTGGTACATCATCATTTCATCATTTCACATCTAGACTATTGCTATTCATTAACTTTAGTTGATTCCTCTGGTTCAAGTCTTAAATGCCTGTCTTTTCCCCAGATATCAAATTTATTTTCTTAAAAGCAACAGGTATAATGATGTAACTATTTTATTAACTCCAGGGAGTCCTTATCACCTTCAGGTTCAAATTTAAAATTATCTGTCTTTAAAATCCTTCCATAATCTGACACTGCCCCACCTTTCCATTCTTTTTAAATACCTTAGTCTCCCCGACTCTGCTATCTAATAGACCTGACTTCTTTCCTGGTGCCTGAACAGGAGATTCCATTTCCTGACTCTAGGCATTTCATTGGCCATTCTCTATGCCCAGATTTTTTTCCCTCTTTGTCAAACCATCTCCTGGCTTTCTCTAAATCCCATTGAAATCCCTATTTATTCTCACTCCCCCACCAGCCCCATTTTCTAAATAATAGCTTTTTATTTTTCAATGAAATCCCTACTTCTACAAGAAGCTTTTCTCAATCTCCTTAATGTTAATGCCTTCCTTTGAGATCATTTCCAGTTTATCTTGCCTATCTCTTGTTTGTACACAGTTTATATGTCTCCCCCAATAGATTGTGAGCTCCTTGGGAATTGTTATTGAGTCATTTTAGTCATGGGATTTTCTTGGCAAAGATACTAGAATGATTTGCCATTTAATTCTCTAATTCATTTGACAAATGAGGAAACTGAGATCTACAGAGGTTAAATGACTTGCCCTACTACTCTGAAGCCAGGAAGACTCATGAAAATGAGTCTTCCTAACTCTAGGCCATCACTCTCTTTTTTTTTAATAGCTTTTTATTTACAAGTTATATGCATATAATTTTACAGCATTGACAATTGCCAAACCTTTTGTTCCAATTTTTCCCTTCCTTCCTCCCACTCCCTTCCCTAGATAGTAGGTATGACCAGTAGATGTTAAATATAAAGTATAAATTAGATGCACAATAAGTATATATGACCAAATCATTATTTTGCTGTACAAAAAGAATCGGACTCTGAAATATTGTACAATTAGCCTGTGAAGGAAATCCAAAATGCAGGCAGGCAAAAATATAGGGATTGGGAATTCAATGTAATGGTTCATAGTCATCTCCCAGAGTTCTTTCACTGGGTGTAGCTGGTTCAGTTCATTACTGCTCCATTGGAATTGATTTGGTTCATCTCATTGCTGAAGATGGCCACGTCCATCAGAATTGATCATCATATAGTATTGTTGTTGAAGTATATAATGATCTCCTGGTCCTGCTCATTTCACTCAGCATCAGTTCATGTAAGTCTCTCCAGTGGGCCATCACTCTTAATCCCTGCCACTTAATGCTCTCCTTGACAGTAGGAATTATTTTTTGTTTCTTTCACTAGCATTTATCATGGTGCCTGGAATATGGCAACACACTTAATAAATGTTTACTGACTGAAGAATTTGTTGTGACTTATCTACTTGTGTTACAAAAACATGAGGGCACACTTTTTGTTCTGTTTACCTTTTCAAGCTCATTATAAAGATGATTTTAAATTTCAAGCAGAGCCAAGTTGCAACCTTATGTTTCCCTACAGGTTTCATAAATCCATAGGAACAGTTTTCTCATACTAAGAGGAACACTAACCCAGTCAGTAGTATTTCTAGATCCTAATTGCCCAGTATTTCAGGGTATGTGGGTCAAATGTTTACAGGAAGGCAATGGGATTAAAGCTGGCAGTGATGGCGAGATGGACAAAGTTAGGAAGGAGAAATAAAGGAAATTGTAAGAAAAATTTTGAAGATCCAGCATTGTTGAAAAAAATGATTGAATTTTTCTTAACTTCATTCTTAGACTCCCTCTAGTGGTACCCAACAGGAATAAAATAAGAATAAGCAGGAAAAGAACAATTAAGCTTTAAATGAGAATAGGGACAGGAGAAAATATATTGTATAAATTTGAAACATCATTTTTGAATCAGTTTTCATTATTCTGATTTTTTCTAGTAGATCAGTCTGTAGAAATGTGTTTATTCCTTTTGAGTTTCATTTTGATTCCCTGGACTTTCTCTATCATGTCACAATTGCCTTCTCATACTAGAAATTTATTAGCTATTGTGCCCTTCTTCCCTTGGAAATTCAGTCCCCTTGGAACTTTCAATCTCTCCCTGACAACTGGTCTATTTCCTTTTGTCTACAAACATCTCCCCCATCTTCCAAAAAACTCTCACTTGGTCTTTCATTTCTAGTCTTTTACCTCATCTGCCTTTTGTATCTAACCTCCTCAAAAAGAAGGCCTATTACAGATATCTACATTTTCTATCTTTTAAAATTGTTTATACTTTGTATTGAATTGACTCCTGAATTCCTGCTACACATACACAAACACACACAACCTGGCCATTTTGTTTAGTGTTTTAAAATATCTTGTAATAACCTATTTGCTAATATTTTACTGAATTATTTCTGTCAATTTTCAGGGGGAATAGGAGTCTATATATTTTTTTCTATATATACTTTCCTGTCCCTGATTTAAGCATGTAAACTAGATTTATAACCTACAAAAGGTTTGGAAAAGTTACTTCTTTCTAAATTTTGATTAGAAGTTTATGTAATATTGGAATCAATAATTTTTAATTAATAATTTTTTCCTTTGGGAGATATTTTATGATTTCTTCTAGTTCTGTTTTTGATATTTAGTGATTAAAGTATTTCTTCTGTTAATCTGGTTATAATTTTGTGAATACCTATCCATTCCATCTAAACAAAGTTTTGTTGGAATGTAATTTGGCAAAATAGTTTGTTAGTATATATTTCCTTTTCTTGTCTCTTAAAAAAAACTTTCAAAAAAAATTTTCCCCATTACATGTTAAAATATTTTTAACATTTGAGTTTTTTTTTTAAGTTTTAAGTTAAGTTTTTCGAGTTCCAAATTCTATCCCTCTCTTCCTCCATCTCCTCTCTCCCTGAAATAGTAACCAATCTGATATAGATTATACATATACATTCATGTAAAACATTTTCAAATAGGTCATTTTGTATAAGATTTGAACAAGGAAAGAAGGAAGAAAGATAGCAAGAGAAAAATAATGTTTTGCTCTGTATTGAGATAATATTAGTTTTTTCCTCTAGGGGTGAAAAGCGTGTTTCATCATGGGTCCTTTGGGTCTGTCTTAGATCATTATATTACTGAAAATAACTAAATCATTCATAGTTCATTATATAATATTGCTGTTGCTGTATATAATCGTCTCCTGGTTCTGCTCACTTCACTTTGTATCAGTTTATGTAGGTTTTTTCAGGTTTTTCTGAAATCATACTGTTTGTCACTTCTTTTTGCACATCACAATCACACATTATAGCTAATTCAGCCAAATTCCAATTGATGGACATTCCTTTGGTTTTTAATTTTCAACCACAACAAAAAGAGCTGCTATAAATATTTCTGTAAAAATAGGTCCCTTACCCTGAAAAGGTTTGGTGATCCAAGGAATAGAAAAATTTAGATGCTGTCAATCTTTGTTGTTTTTTCCCCCCAGAGTTTGACCTAAGAATAGGTTGTACCTGTGGTTTTATTCCTCCTAAGTGGACATGTATACATAGGAGCACAGAACTGAAATCAAAACAGGCATAATCAATAAGGATTTTAAAGACAAAAATCACAGGAGGAGGGGATATAATCACATAGGGATCTTTATCAGGTTATTTCTGACCTGGGTTACTTTTTGGAACTGGGAATTGATATGCATCAGTCTGAGCTGTTTATTTGGAATAGCAGGGGAAGTTTTGGGTTCAGTATGTCAATACTGTAAGGAACTGCTAATGTGCAAATGCTGTAAAAACTTTCTGAAGCAGGTTTAGAAGCAAAGAATGCTCTGTCTGGACAGTAAGGGAGTTTCAGTAAATCAAAGTGATTAGCAATTCCATTTTTCACAATACTTATTTGTGTGTTTGTACATATAAATATGCTTGTATATGGTATGTATACATATGCACATATATTTGCCTACTTAATATTTTGGCTTCATTTTTTATTGACAAACTTTTCTTTTCCTCTCCAGTTGAGATAACAAGAATCAAGACCAAATCTCACTCTGCTCCTATACTCACATGATGTGTCACTTACCAGTCCAGTAACTTTTTCAACCAAAGCACAGAGGAGGAGAACTATCTTTACTTTTGTAAAAACAAATTAAGAAGGATCTTTAAGGATCCTGTCCATGGGTTTTTAGGTTCCCTTACCCCCAACAGCAGTCCTTCTTTGGTCTCTATCCTGGTTTCCTGCCATTCTTGTTCTCCAAGACCAATATGGCCTGCTTTCCGTACCTTTCTCTTTTCCTTTAGGATTCAAATTTTGAGGGTTGAAGAGGGAAACAGACCTCCCAATGGATCGATTTCAGGTAGTAGCCAAGAAACATGTGTCCTAGGACCCAAGTGTCCTGACTTCTTGATCTCAGTTCTCCCATAATATCCAGCTCTTTCAGTGGAGAACACTTCTTAGGGAAGAAAAAGAAACGACTAAGGAAAAGATCCATTCAGTGTCAGGATTGTGGTATAGCAGGTTAAGAATGGAGTGGACTAAGGTGCTAAATATTTTCAGTTTGGAGAGTTAAGCTGGGGTGGCAAGTTTGGGATTCTGACTGCAGAGAGGACAGGAAGCCTTAGGGGGTGAGAGTGTGGGGGAGAGGAATGGCTGGAAGAACTAGAAAGGATGTAGAATGGGCATATTCTTGTGAGGAAGCTGAAAGCAGAAGGGAAGAATTAGAAGACTAAAGGATTCTGCTGAGAAGAAAGATTGTCATGTCAGAACAAGGTTAAGAAAGGATGAGAGAGGGGGTAAAATAATAGGGGAAGGGAGCTCTCTGGGAAGAACAACCAAGTGGGCGTGATCCAGGTGGAATAAGAGCCTTTGTGTAAAGACTGGAAGCCTGAAAGGGAGGGAGAAGGGAAAGAACAGTCTTTTCCCAAGATGGGGGTTGGGGGGATTGGTCTAGATTTCTGGGATTAGGAGGACCCACCCAAAATGGTTTTGTTGGAGGCAAAAAGCCTTAGTATCTTTGGAGCTAAGAACTTTCTACCTTCTCTGGAGATGAGAAATCTGTTTTCTGGAAGCCAACTCTGCAGGTGCAGGTACCAGGTAGGTCTGAATGAGGGCCCCTCCTTGCACCCCTCTTCTGCAGACTGGCCTTTTGATTGGGCTCCACTTCTCCCTAGGTCTAAGCTTCAGGAAGTTACATTACCCACAGGAAGTAGAAAGCTTTACTGAATTGGCCAATGGTTACTTCCTTTTTAATCCATCCAGTGAACCCAAGTCTTGTGCTATATAATTCATTCCCTGTTTCCAGCCTGGGGCCACACTCACACCTTGTTGGGTTGCTCAGCTGGTATACTTGGACCTCTGCTTGCAAGAACCAAAAAAATTCTTCCTGTTATATCTGAAGATGCCTCTGAGTAGTCAATTTGGGTAAGGGGTCTAGCACTCGTCCCACACAGTTTATGGGGGCTCATCTGGGATCTGTGACTTCCCAGAGAGATGGCTGGGATTCTAATACAGGGCAGGTGCCAGGTTGGATTTTCTCTAACTGTCCTAGAGATCATATTCTCAGCTTCCCTCTCTATGAAGTATGAGCCTGAAGAGAGGCACTTAGATAGAAACAAAAGCAGAAAGAAAGTCTCTGAAAAAGTGGCAAGAATGTCGAGTAAATTGTGTGTGCATAATCCAGAGGTAAAGGGGAAGGAGCAGTCCAGAAATTGAAGCTGCTCTCCCCAAGGCACCATCTGTGTCCTTGGGCTATCCTTAGATTGAAAGGGACTCTAAGGTCATCAAGACTTGGTGATTCAAGGTTAAGGGGTGCTACCTAGTAAGCCAGAAGGAAGTCTTGTTAATGGTGCAGAGCCAAGGGTGCTCTGGATGATGGCTGAATGGGGGTAACCCCTTTGGGCTTGGGGACCTGAGTTGAGAGGTCGGCTCTGTGTATTACAGGATCTCAAGCCATGAGACTGGAGTTGCTCTCCCCAGAGGGAGAGGGGAAGGAGCAGTCCAAACCAAATCTTCAGAGCAAAAATCTAAAATATCAAGAGAGTGCACTTGATGAGATATGCTGTTTTGTGTGGAAAAGGGATGCTCCTCTTCCATGTAATTTTTGTCTGTGTCTGTGATTGTGTCTTTGTGCAGAATGTGTGTCATGTCTGTTCTGTGAGCCAGATTTTGTTACTTGGAAAGATTTAAAATGTAGTCAGCAAAAAGAAAAACTTCTATATTAAAGTTAGAATACTGGGAAAGATTTCTTAACACCTCCTTAAAAGGGAAAAAAAAGCCTGACTTTTTCCTATGGATCCCAGCTCTGGCCAAGTTGGGGGCTACAGAAATAAAGTTAGCTAATTTTTGAGAGCAATAATTGGGGAATTTGGCAATTGGTCATTTCAATATTGTAAAAATGCTTAGCATAATTGTTATTGGATTTATTTGATAACCTGACATGTTTTTTTTAGATGTGACTAACATACATTGTCAATGTTGAGATAAATGAATTTTGTGTGTGTGTAAAGTAATTTGGAAGCAAATCCAACTAAATTAAAATCTCCATAAGGAAGGTAGTACATAGAGTAAAGAGAGTCTCTTTCTCTTTCTTCTTCCTTTCCCTGTTCCCTGACTGCAGCAGGGCATGGACAAAGGGGTGGGAGGGAGAGAAAGAAAATATGCTCAATCAGTTCAATGTAATTTGTTATTTGAGATATGATAGTAAAAGCAATTATATGTAAATTATAATCTCTTTGCACTGACTGTGTTAACAGAAGATTTAAGAGTTTGAGAATCTTGGGAAAAACAGAAAAGCACTTGGCTGCTTTTAAAACCTGGCAGCAAACAACCTAGTCAGCAAACTTTTCCTGATTCACAGAGGAAAGAGAAAAAGATTTGTATGGACTGGCAAAAATAATCAAAAGGTAATGGTTTCTTTCTAAAATTGTAGAGTTGAGATTTGTTTGTATTTGGGGAAAAAAAAAAACTATCTGGATCATGTTTGCATTGTAAAATCCTGAAGACTTGAGAGTATGCAGCTTTGAATTGGAAAAGGTAAAAGAAGACAAAGAAAGCAGATGTCAAAGAAAGTAAACAGACAGGAAGTGAAGAGGAATATTTTTCTAGAATTCCTCTAAGATTGTACGTTTTTTAGGCTTTTTAAAACTGTCTTGTGAATAAGATTGTTATCCCTGAGAAATAACTTGTTTGAGTTACATAGGTCCCAATGAAGAAATGAGTTTACTGATAATCTACAACAATCAGGAATGTTGAACTTAAGGCCACCTCATTAGATATCAAGAAGAGTTATGAGTTATAAGTTTTATATGATGAATCTCTTACTATTACAATTATATGAGGCAATCACTATTAAATGGTATGTGCTAGAATTGTGAATTTGCTTACTTTAAGCCCAAGATCTTAGAAATTTATGTGCAAATATTGAAACATTACTACTGGAAATTTAAATCTGTATTTGATTTGAAGTTAAAAAAATAAGTTCTAGTAACTTATCTTAAGAGATCACATGTTTGTATCCCCGAATTTTAGATGAAATATGTTGCTTTCTAAAATATATATTGGGTAATTTGTAAAAATTAGGAGCCATGCTTTAAAAGTTTGTTAGCTCTGCTGGACATATGTATGAGTTTTATGAAATTTGGTCCAAAGTTATTTAGATATCAGCTATATTGTGAAGGTGATTTTTAAAACAAGGGACAAGAAAGATTGATTTGCAAAAGCTATTTATAGTTTGAATGGAACATCTAGTTAGAATATCACAAGATAAAGTCTTGATTTTTAAAATAACTTTTTAAGTGGTGTATATGTTAAAATTGGAAATGACTAAATCACATGAGATTCCTATCCATTTTTGTGCTAGGCTATATTATGTTTATTTGTCTATCACTTATGAAAATTGAGAAATTGCTAATTAAATTATTTGGGGTTATTGTTGTAATATTGAAACCTAAAATTGATGATAGGCACCAAAGGTTGGGATTTGATCATGTGAAGAATTCACATTGGCTATTATCTTTAGCAAAAGATAAATTTGTTATAGACAGGGGCAAGCTCCTGGTTGAACTTTCCATTTGTCAGGAGAAAGGAAAAACCCATGAGGTTGGGGCATGTCTTTAACTGGCAGGCTAAATCCTGAAAGGGACTATAAGAGTTAACTATAAGGAGGAGAAGTAGGGCTGAGAAGCATAGTGGAATTAGGGAAGATATCATGTGGCATGGGGGGAGGGAGAAGATAACATGAGGTGAAGTGCCTTGGTGGGCTGAGCCAGGGGAGGGAGTAACCATGGGGTGGCCCATGAGTAGATTTTATGAGGAGGATTTGGGCCTAGAAACAGAACTGGCCTGAGATTTCTGGTTGGACAGGCAAGGGAAGTAGACTTCAGCCCCTGCTTTGTGAACTTACCGGGTTTGGAAAAAAAGCTAGGTTTTGTGTGTAGAGTTCCAGTCTCTTCACCTTTAGGTTTCTGGAGGTTTTTGATGAGGATTTTTGGTAATTAATCTAAAATTTAGGATTGGAAACTGCATTTTAATTATTTGCATGAAGGCAAGATCATTTTTGAAGTTGTATCAAAGATTGGTTAGCAATGTAAAAATCTTTTAAAAGCTTGTTAGAACTGGAAGTTCTCTGAAAATGATTATTTCTCCCAAAGTCTCTATCTGTCTTCAGCAAATTATTTAAGATTTATTTAAGTGCATAATGGTTTCCTTGTTTGATGAATATGATAACAAATATGATTTATAGCTTTCTTGAAGTACCCAGAGCAGAATTTTAATCTGATATCCCTGCACTAGCATTGACTGTGTCTTACAGGCACATTTGATAGGTTATGCACAATGGTTTGTAATATTTTTTTGTTTTTATATAGATCTGAAGGCCTCTGATTAGTGAAACTTGCTATTGAGATGAAATCTCTTGGGACTGTAACTAATATTGTTTTGAGTTTCAGATTTGAATATGATTGCCTGATGGATCATTAAGTCAGTAACCCACCATTTGGGAGAAATGCCACAAGTTACTCAGAGGGATGTCTTCCTGAACTGTCACAAGTGGATGTCTTATCTGGCCAAGAGCTGGGAGGACAACCTTGGCCTCTGCTCAAGGTGGGATCCTTCTGACTCAGTTTCCCAGTTCAGTTTCTTTGTTTCCCTCCTGATTTTCCCTGAGTCTGGCTATGAGGTATAATTGTTACTGCATGATTGATTGTCAAACAGAGCTAAGAATGCTTTAGCCTGTCATGTATGTGCTCTCAGGCTGAGGCCCTGAAGAATCAGTTTTGACTAACTATATTATATTATAATCATGTCCCTGCTTTTTCTTCTTATAGCAAATTTCTGTAATCAAAGCAAGTGGTTAGTAAAAGACATGAGCACAGTACAAATACATAGATGATATCTTGATCTGCAGTCCAGACCTGGAGGCTTCTCTGGCTGCTGCCATAATAGTTCTTAACTTTCTTGTTTCCTGGGGCAAGAGTTTATTTGTCTGAAGCTCACTTTACCTATCAGTCTGCTAAGTATTTGTACCATCTCCCATCTCCCTTTTGCTCACTGTGGAGAGGAAGCAGACAATATTATCATTCTATGATCAGGCCAAGGCTTTTAAGACCTTGAAAGCTAAACTGATCTCTCCTCCACCTTAGCCCTACTTAAAGTCTTTTACTCTGTATATTGATGAAAGGAAGAGCCAGGTCCTAGGGGCTTCAGCTCAGTCCCTAGGCCCTGATCCCAGACTCCTTGTTTACTTCTCAAAGAAATTTGGTATCTTTGGAGTGACCTTCCCGAGGCCTGAGAGCAAGGCTTCCACAGCCCTTCTAATTAAGGAAGCCTCTAAGCTCATCCTAGGCCAATCTTTGGAGATTCTAATTCCTCACCAAGTTCAGAGCATTTTTGCCCTCACTAGAGCTTTAGAATTGGGGAGAGGAATGAGAGTGAATATCTGTGCTGACTTCAAATATGCCTTTCATGTTTTGCATGATATGGGGGCTATATAGAAAGAAAGGGGATTTTTTTTTTTTGACAGCTAAACATTCCCTGAGTAAATATGCAGAACAATTACTGCAAGCTGTTCATGGACCTAGAGATGTTTCTGTTATATTTTGTGAAGGGCAACAGAAAGGGATTCACTTCAGGCCAAGGGAAACGGGCTTACAGATTCAGCTGCTTGTGCTGCTGTTTGTTTGCCCTGACCATATTATTATTAACCTCACTAGACTTTGTGTTTATATTCCCCCCCCCCGCACAACCTGTAACAAATTGTCAACCTGGGCGTGAGTACAAGTGTACAAGCGTGTAGGCGTGTAGGCATATAGGTGTAGGCGTAAGCAAATAATAATTTATAATAATAATAATTTATAATAATACATAATAATTTATAACCATTTTTTTAAACCACTAAACACCCCTACCCCCCTTACTAAATTTTATCGCTTCCGTCAAACCCCCAAACCAGATGATAGGCCTTTAATTCCCCAACTACTGACTCCTACATTCCCTCATATAGCTCCCAGGCAAATAAATTCTGAAAGGGTTGTTAAACCCTTCCATCCTTGAAGTCTATCTGGAAGAAGGGTACATACTTAGGGGAAGATTGACAGATGGATTTTGTACATATGCCCCTTGGCAGGGATTCAAACTGCTTTTGGTTTTGTTGTTTTTGTTTAATACTAATTAGGTAAAAGCCCTCCCTTCTAAGACTAAAGGCTCTAGAGGTTTTACTAAAGGAGATCATATATACTTAAGTGCCAATGTTCCACCCATTGCATCTACTCCTTTGAGGAAACAAAAGCAGGAATTTGGGGAAAACATTCTTTGGTATTTTTCCTAGGAAAAGGTGTCTGGATGAGAGACGTTCATGAAGCCTCGTCTTCTCCCCAAGTCTTCTTCTGGATGGAGTTCCTGGGTATTGTCCCTAGTAATTTCTATAATAATTTCACTTTTGTTTATTTTCTTTCTTGTGCTTGTATTTAGTCCTTGCATTTTTAATATACTTGTGAGAGTTGCTTCTTCCAGACTCTGTCATGAAATTCCAACCACTTGGTCAACCTGAAATCACTTGAGACCTGATTCTGACACTCAGCACCGAATGCTGTTGAAGTCACCTACAAGTCATGTGTCTCCCTTCCTCAGTCTGGACCCCACTGGACAGGGCCAGCTCTCTATCCCTTATCACCCTGAAGCAGTTCCAGAAGATGAGACCTTTGTCCCTTTGTCTCAAATGAATCTGGGTCTGGACTGCCTGAGGTGGGAATGATGTGACAATGGCCCTGAGGCCCCCTGGGCCTGGACAATGCTGTAGTTTTATGGATAACTAACTGCCGGATGCCCATCTGTTGGTCTAATATGACTGTGTTTCCAAGACAGTGGGAGTTGGTAGAAGTGGGGTCTCTGGTTCCTGCTCATTATTTTAAACAGCAATGTCCTGTCACCTGTTTGCTTACCTTGCATGATGCACTTAATCACTAGAAAAGTTCAATATTTCTTAGCTAAAATGATCTCAGTGAAAGCTTCCACTGATGCGCAAGTATTGATTCTAAATGGTAGAAGGCAGGTTACAAGGGACCAGTCTGAAGGCCTAGATAACAAAGATGTCCTAGTGGAAGAAATGTATCAAAACTGGTGTGAGAAAACTTCAAAAGTTTGAAATAAAGAGGAGGGAGTGAATGGGACCAGGTGAAGCTTTCTCAAAGTCTATGACAAGGTTTAATTGTAACTTGGGAGCAGAATGATGGATTCATGGGTACATTAGAATGTATGTCCCCTTGGTTCTTCAAGGAAGAAGAAATAGAGGCTGATAATTGGAAACTAGTAGTAGATCAACTATGTAAATATAGTAATGATAATGGTCCTGATTCAATTTCTTTTATTTTTATTTTTATTTATTTTTTATTTTTTAAATAACTTTTTATTGACAGAACCCATGCCAGGATAATTTTTTACAAGATTATCCCTTGCACTCATTTCTGTTCTGATTTTTCCCCTCCCTCTCTCCACCCCTTCTCCCAGATGGCAAGCAGTCCTATACATGTTAAATAGGTTACAGTATATCCTAGATACAATATATATATACAGAACCAAACAGTTCTCTTGTTGCACAGGGAGAATTGGATTCAGAAAGTATAAATAACCCGGGAAGAAAAATAAAAATGCAAGCCGTTTACACTCATTTCCCAGTGTTCTTTCTTTGTGTGTAGCTGTTTCTGTCCATCCTTGATCAATTGAAACTGAGTTAGATATTCTCTTTGTCGAAGAAATCCACTTCCATCAGAATACATCCTCATACAATATCGTTGTTGAGGTATATAATGATCTCCTGGTTCTGCTCATTTCACTCAGCATCAGTTCATATAAGTCTCGCCAAGCCTCTCTGTATTCATCCTGCTGGTCATTTCTTATAGAACAATAATATTCCATAACATTCATATACCACAATTTATCCTGATTCAATTTCTAAGGAAATATTCTTTATATATAACATAATACAATTAGCCTTAAAAAATCCTGCAAGTTATAGAAAAAAAAAAAGAAAAGAAAAGAAAAGAAAAGTTTTAAGAAGAGCCAGATGAGGAAGTGTGAGGAAAAAGAAGACAAAGGACAGATTAATGGCAATACCACCAGCGGGCATGAGGATTTAAGTGAACTTGAAGGGTGTGGTGATTCTCACTCTCTCAGCTCAGCTTTAACTCCACCTACACCAAAGCAGGTCCTTAACACCCCCTCCCCCCATGAACTTCACCTTTTGGGGTGGAGGGAGGAGTAGGAGTAGGAGGAGCAGTGATATCACCAGCACCAACCCCCCAGCAATCACTCCCTCCTATGACTTGATTGCAAAAAGGCAGTACTTTACTCTTGAAGAAATCCCCTTCCATCAGAATATATCCTCATACAGTATCATTGTTGAGGAATATAATGATCTCCTGGTTCTGCTCATTTCACTTAGCATCAGTTCATATAAGTCTCACCAATCCTCTCTGTATTCATCCTGCTGGTCATTTCACAGAAGAAGGGCAGAATACAGTTGATTTGAGAATAGAAATGTATCCTGTGATTCAACAGTTGAACTCTTCAGGTCAAAAAAGTAGAAGATACATTTCTTTTGATCTAGAAATCATCAAAGACCTGAAAAAGGCTTGCACTCTTTATGGGGTTACATCATCTTATATTAAGATGTTATTATAGAATTTGGCTTATGAAGTCTTAATCCCTAGTGAGTGGAAATCTATAGCAGGGACATGCTTAGAACCTGGACAAAACTTGTTGTGGCTTTTTGAATATAGAGAGCTCCGTAGGATACAAGCCCAACAAAATAATCAAAGTGGAGTTAATCCTCCAATCACCTGTGACCAACTAACAGGTGTAGGTTCTTATGCAGACACTTCAGTACAGATTAATTACCCCATAGCAGCCTATGAGCAATTTGCTGCTGCTGCTATCAAAGCGTGGGCTTCTCTCCACAATAAAGATGACAAGGGTGAGGCCTTCACAAAAATAACACAAGGGCCAAATGAACCCTTTGCTGATTTTGTGGGATGTTTGCAGACAGTTGTCATACGAACTAATGGTGAAAATGCAGTAACAGACATTTTGATAAGGCAACTTGCTAAGGAGAATGCTAATGAGGTTTGCAGAAGAATTATACTAGGACTATGCAAGGATGCTTCTTTAGAAGAGTTCATAAGACGCTGTGCCACAGTCGGCACAAATGCCTTTTATAGCCAGGCTATGATGCAGACTTCCCAAGATCCCAACATGGGAAGACAGGGTCCCTTTTGGCAAGGGACTTCCAGAGAGACTCCTCAATGCTTTCAATGTGGTAAAGTAAGGCATCTGAAAGCTCAATGTTGGCATAGAGACAGAGTGAGAAAACAGGGTAGAAGAACAAGACCCAATACCCCATGTCCAAAATGCAACAGAGGTTTCCATTGGGCATCAGAATGTAGACTGATTCAGGCAAACGGGATAAGAGGCCCAGCCCCAGGGTAAGACAAAAAATACATGTAGCAGCCGATGCTACACCCAGAGAATGCCTAGACATGACCAATCAGCCAGGAAGCCATCTGATGGGAGCAGGGATTACATAATCAATCAGCAACCTGATGGGAGAAAGGGATTACAATTGGGGAGAATAGAGTTGTATGCAGCTGGGACAACTGAGATACCCCCTGGAGAAGTGAAATCTGTTCCTCTCCAGCCTATGGATCCCTTGCTTCCAGACACAGTAGGCTGGACCATTTCACCTCCTGAGTATATTTACAAAATAGTGTCTATCTGTACACTGATGTGGGAAACTGGGGAATGTGTAGATAATATCCCAGTCACTAATACAGGTAGACAATGTGTGACTTATCAACCAGAAGAAGTAGTAGCATCAGGTTTACTAATACAACTTTTAATAAGCAATCTGGTGATAGTCACTCAGATTCTAACTCCAAGCAACAAAATCCAGGAATATACTTGATAGCAGCTGTGACAGCTGACCGACCTAAGCTCACTATCTATATAAATGGCATACTATTAGAAGGATTGGTAGACACTGGTGCAGATTGTACAGTCATTAGAGGTGCCAACTGGCCCAGTCACTGGCCAAAGATTAAGGCAGACACTTACATGTCTGGCATAGGAGGATTAATAGCAGCTGAAGTTAGTGCTATCCCTTTGAGATGGATATTTGAAAATGAAATAGGAGTTTTTACTCCTTTTATAGTTGAAAAATCCCCATCAATCTGTGGGGAAGAGACATTTTACAACAATTAGGATTACAAATGAGTACCTCGGTGTTTTAGGCAGGGCTGCTGTTGAAGGTCTGCCAACATTTTTATCTGTTCCTGTCCAATGGAAAACTAATACACCAGTAATAGAACAGTGGCCCTTAGGTAGCGATAAAATTCAGGCCTTATTAGATATAGTAAAGGAGCAACTTGACCAAGGACACTTACAACCCTCTCTAAGTCCTTGGAATTCCCCAGTATTTGTTGTAAGAAAGAAATCTGGAAAATGGAAGATGTTGACTGATTTAAGAAAAGTAAATGAACGGATGGAAACTATGGGAACTCTTTAGCCTGGACTCTTCCATCTTCTACTCAATTGCCTAGAGAAATGGCCTCTTTGGGTTATAAGGATTGTTTCTATTCTATCCCTCTAGATAAGGAGGATACGAAAAGATTTGTCTTTTCAGTGCCCAGCGTTAACTTAGATGAGCCTTATAAAAGGTATGAATGGACAGTTTTGCCACAGGGAATGAAAAACAGCCTTACTATGTGTCAAGTGTATGTTGCTGCTGCTCTTACTCCAGTAAGAAAAGCATTCCAAAAGTAATGTTATTGCATTACATGGATGATATATTGGGATGTGCACCTGAGGAACATTAGAAGCATGTCTACAAAAGACCATAGAAACACTAAGGAACTACAAATTGCATATAGCTCCAGAAAAAAATTCAGACATGCTCCTTTTCAATATTTAGGATATGAAGTATACCCTAATGTGCTTACAATTCAAAAACTTTCCTTAAGAACAGAGAAGCTAAACACTTTAAATGACTTTCAGAAATTGATAGGAGATATCCAATGGATGAGTCCAGTGTTAGGCTTGACTACCTATCAGTTACAACCATTATATGACATTTTAAGGGGAGACAGTGCTTTAAGCTCAGGATGGGAAAAAAAAAACCAAAGTCTGGGCAACAAGGGCTTCCACTGGGCCTCAGACTGTAGATTGACCCAGGGAAATGAGAGATGGGGCCCAGCTCCAAGACCTCAAACATAAAACAGATGGGGCATGATGGCAGCTGAGGTTACACCCAGAGAGTCTTTAGAAGTTTAGGACTCTAATATGATCAATCAGCAGAAAAACAATCAGATGGGCGAAAGGGATTACATGATTAATCAGCAGAGAAACAATCAGATTATTACAATTGGAGAGAATACAGAATTTTTAACCCAACAGAAGGACAATGACCAGTGTGAGCAGCTCCAATGTAATTGTCAGGTGATGAGAAATCCCAAAAGTAGTGAATGGAAGGGACTAGTTAGGTTAACTACTTGAGAGAAAGGGTTTGCTTGTATTTCTACAGATGGAGAAGGAATCATATGGGTGCCAATGAGCACCTGGAAAGAGATAGAAAAAGAGTAAAACCTTGAAGCAAAGGAGAAGACTAAGAAACATCTGACACTGAAAGAGCATGGCTGACAATGAGACTGTTACAGAACCTTAAAACCAGCAGGAATCATTACATTTCCTGAGATGAAAATTGTTGATAAGAATGTTGCAGAACTTCAAAATCTGCAAGAATCATTGGATTCTCTGAGACATGATAAGACTGATACAGGACTTCAAAATCTGCAGGAATCATTGGATTTCCTAACACAAGATGAGACTATTGCAGGAATTATTGCATTCCTGACACATGAAGTAATGGACAATAGATAGGTTTTGGACTATTTCTAGGACTTATGGACGTATATAATTCCTCATGTTGATTCATAATTGTTTGTTTGTAATGCCTCCCATGTTGATGGATTTATGTATATCTGTTTCAAGTGAGACCCTTTAGAAACCAGCTAATCTGGTTTGATTCCCCATTTCCTTTGGTGTTTTCATCTCCCTTCCTGAGACGTCAGGGAGGGCATGATCACCTCCTTTTTTGGTGTTTTCACCCTTTTTTGAGGAGTCAGGGAAGGCATGATTGCCTCCTTTTTGGGGTTCTCACCTCCTTGAGAAGACAGGGAGGGCACGACCTCCTATGTTCTAAAACAAAAGAAAGTGGGAGATGTTATGGGCCAGAATTCTGAATTTGAATGAAACAAACATTTTTTCAAGGTGCTAATTCAGTGGAATTGATGAGACAATGGTTATCTAGTTTAGCATGGTGATTAATAGTTCTCTAAGTTCAGTATGATTGATTTAATCTTACAACAAATAATGGTTTCCTAGTGATATAATGATTGGTTTATACTCAGTGTAGAGCATATAACCTGAGAACTTCAGCCAGATTCAGAAGGCAGAGAAGACAAAGGATAGGAGGTGGGAGCTCAAGCTCTCAGAGCCAAGGAGAGAGAGATTCATTTCCATCTTATTCAGCACTGTGGTGGCAGGCCTGTTCTCCTTAGCTTCTCCACTGAAATCAAGACTCTGGAAGTCCTCTAAGAAAGCTAGCTGAAGCCCCAGGCAAGGAGACAAGACTTTGGAGATAATAAAGAATTTGGACTTTAACACCTAGCTATTCTTGTGGTGATTATTCTGCTGAAAGGAAGGCTGTCCTAGAGACCTCCAGAAAACCCAACAGAGAACATTATATTTTAGCACCCAACATATGCCAAACATGTTATATACACATATATACATACATACATATACACAATATATAAAGTGTTATAGATATAATACACATGTACATATATATATATATGTATATATATACATATATATGTATGTATGTATGTATGTTTTGTGTGTGTGTGTGCCCTTTTCCTACAGGTACTTGCTCCTCTTTTTAAAAATTCTTTGAAATTCTATTTCTTGAATCTTAGTTAAAACAGAAAAGGAAAACTATAGAACAATATTCCTAATGAATATTGGTGCAAAAAAACTTTAAAATATTAGCAAGGAGATAAGTCACAAAGATTAAGGATCACAATGAGGTTATATTAATACTGGAATGCAGAGTTGGTTCAATATTAGGAAAATTATAAATATGATTATCTATTAATAACAAAAATCACAAAAATCATATTATGTCAATGGATGCAGAAAAAGCTTTTGATAACATCCATTCTTGCTAAAAATCACTAGAAAGGATAAAATTAAATGGAGCTTTTCTTAATATATTGAATAATATCTATCTCAAATCAAGAACTAGAATTTCCTGTAACAGAAGCATTTCTTAAAAATAGGAGTAAGCAAGAATGTCCATTATCACCATTATTATTTAATATAGTGATAGAAATTCTGGCTATAATTATGACAGAAATGAGTTGAGGAAATAAGTATAGGCAAAGAGTAAATAAAACTATTTTTGCAGATAATAATGTTTTCCTCATAGAACTCTGAAGAGTCAACTAAAACCCTAACTGAAACAATTAACAACTTGAACCAAGTTGCAGGATATAAAATAAGCCCAAATAAATCTTCAGCATTTTTTATATATTACCAACAAAATCCAACAGGAAGAGTTATTCCATTTAAATGAAATATGATAGTATGAAATTATTGGGATTTCACTTGCCAAAAACACACAGGAATTACAAAACACTTTTTACATAAATAAAGGCAGAGCTAAATAATTGATAAAATAGTACTTGTTTGGTATACTAAGTCAATATACTAAAATGACAATGCCCCTTAATTAGGCAATGGCTAAACAAATTGGGATAATTCCAGACTCTATCCACTGTGCCACCTATCTGCATTACACTCCCTATTTTCCTTTTTTTTAAATGCTTTATCTAGCATTTGCATTTTCTTTTGTTGTGTTTTCAACTTTGAAAATCTGATGAGTGTAAAATGGTTCCTGCGACTTGTTTTAATTTGCACTTCTCTAATTATAAGTTATTTACAGCATTTGTTCACATAGCTGTTGATAACTTGGATTTCTTCCTCTGAAAATGACTTAGTCATATTCTTTGATCAATTGTCAATTGAGGAATGAATTTTATTACAAATTTGAACCAGTTCCTTAGATATCTTAGAAATGAGACATTAATTGGAGAAACTTCCTGCAAATATTTTACCTACATTTGTTTTGCTTGGACATTTTAAATTGTATGTAATGAAAATTGTCCATTTTACCTCCTGTGAACTTCACTATCTCTTGTTTTGGTCGTGAACTTTTAACCTTATCTATAGATCTGACAGGTTTAGCTTTTCTTTATTTATATTATGAAATGTTGGTGTATGCCTAATTTGTGCCAGACTATTTTCCAGTTTACCAAAAAGTTTTTATTGAAGAGTAAATTCTTGTCTTAATATTTGGGGCCTTTGGGTTTATCAAACTCCAGGCAGCTATCTTTGTTTGCTTCTGTAAATTGTATACCCAAACTGTATGGGTATGGGTACGGGTATCAACAAGGTTTAAGGTTGAACAAATTCTTGCTGCTTACCCAGTAACAAATTACTTTGATGGCTATGGCTTTAAGATCAGGTACTTTTAGGCTTCTTTTCTTCCTACTTTTTGAAAAATGAGTTTTCTTAATATTCTTGATCTTTAGTTCTTCTAGATGAAATTTATATTTTTTCTAGTTTTATAAAATTACCCTGAATAAGTAAATTAACTTAGGTAGTATTATCATTTTTATTATATTGGCTCAGTCTATCCATGAGTAATTAATTTCTCCAGTTTTGGATCCTGTCTTAACTTATTTAAAAATTTTTGCAATTGTGTTCATAATGGTGGCTTGGAAGGTAGATAATCAAGTGTTTTATATTCTTTGGAGTTTGAATTGAATTGAAAATTGAATTCTTGAATCTCTTTCTTTTTTTTGTTGGTAATATCCTAACAGTGTTAATAATTTGTATGGGTTTATTTTATATTGTGAAACTTTGCTGAAGTTGTTAATTGCTTTAATTAGTTTTGATTGTTGAGTTCAAGGAAACCATCATATTATCTGCAAAAAATAGTAATTGTTTTTCCTTTTTCCTTATGCTTATTCCTTCCATTTTTTTTCTTATCTTAGTACTATAGCATAATGTATATTCTTGCTTTATCTCTGATTTTATGTTAAACCTCTCTAGTTTATCCCAGATAATAGCGGCTCTTGGTAGATAGATATTATTTATCATATTAAGGAAAACTCCATTTATTCTTATGCTTTTAATGAGAATAGTTTAATATCTTGTCAAAAGCTTTTTTTAGGGGAGGTACCTATTAAACCATATGATATTGGTTGTTTTTTATATTAATATAATTGATTATGTTTATAGTTTCTCTAATTCTGAGTTTTCTACATGAACCCAGCATGATCATAATACATAATCTTTGTGATATGTTGCTTAGGTTTCCTTACTAATATTTTATTTTGAATTAATATTTGTTAGGGATTACAATTAAAAGACAGTCCCAGGAAATAGAAATCTTTATGGTTGTTAATGGGAATGGGATGCGCATGTTTCAGCATTTATTTTATTACTGATAATGGAGATCAAATGAACTCTTTTAGAGTTCACATCAATATTCATATTCACAGTTATGATTGTTAATTCTGTATCTTTCTATGTTTCTGCTTCTCTTCTTTGTTTCTTGCTATCTCCCCAGTTTTTCCCCCCAGGCATATCCTTCCCTTAATCCATTCATCTTATTTCCCCTTTTCTCTTAATTTTTTTCATATTTCCCCTTGAGGGAAAATATATTTCTGTATTCCATTGTGTATATATGAATATTCTTTTCTCCTTTGATTAATTTTGATGAGAATGAAGTTGTAGAGTTGTATACTCTGCCCCACCTGTTCCTCTATATTAAATAAACTTCTATTTGTGCATTACAATCATGTGAGAAAGTGCTTCCCATTCTTCTCTTCCTCCTTTACTAGTTCCCTTCCATTTTCTTTCTTTTTAAATTATCAAAGTATTAACTACAGACTCACTCCCAGAGCCTTTAGCTAGACTTCCTCTATGACGCATGATAATGATAAATGAGTTCTGAAGGGATATACATGAATCATTTCTCCAAATAAAAATAAAAAGTTTTATCATTATTTATCTATAATTGCTTGTTCATGCTTACCTTTTTATGCTTATCTTGACTCTTGTATCAATATTTCAAAGTCTCAGCAAAGTTTTGATATTTTCACAGGAATGCTTGGATATCTTCTATTTCATTAAAGATCCATTTCTACCTATTAGATTATACTCAGTTTTTCTGGATGAGTTATTTTTGGTTATAAGCCTAGTTTTTTGTCTCCCTAGAATATCATATTCTAAGTTTTCTTCTTTACAGGAGAGCTACTAAATCATGTATAATCTTAACTATGGTTACTTAATACTTGAATTCTTTCTATTTGCAATGTTTTGTTTTGGTTTTTTCTTTTATCTGGAAGCTCTGAATTTTGGCTGATATATTATTGGGAGTATTGGTTTGGGATTTTCTTTTGGAAGGTAAATTATACTTTGTTCTCTGGTTCCCATTTAGAAGTAATCTGGGCAGTTTTAAAATTCCTGATTTGATATCTGGTCTCTTTTGTTTATAACTTTCAGATAGTCTAAATGTTTATTTTTTTCTTGTTTTCCAGGCTAGTTGTTTTTGCTTAAGAAACCTCATGTTTTCGGCATTATTTTAATATTTATTAATATTTCATGGAGTCCTTAGCTTCTATTTCAAGAATTCTAATTTTTAGGACATAAATTTTTTTATACTTTATTCCAAGTTGTTAATTTTCTTTTTATATATTTCTTCCACAACCCTCATGCTTTCTACATTTCCCCTCCTCTGTTGTTCTCATTTAGTTTTTATAATCATTTTTAATTCTTTTTTTTTTTTTTTTTTTTTTTTTTTTTTTTTTTTTTGCTGAGGCAGTTGGGGTTAAGTGACTTGCCTAGGATCACACAGCTAGGAAATGTTAAGTGTCTGAGACCAGATTTGAAGGTCAGGTCTTCCTGATGTCAGGGCTGGTGCTCATTCCACTGCGCCGCCTAGCTGCCTCTCATTTTTAATTCTTAAAAAAAATAATAATAAAAATAAAATAAAACCCCAAACTCTTTCTTTCTTTTTTTAATTTGGGATTTAGCTTATAGATATTTTGTATTCTCTCTCTTGTTCTGGTTTTCTGTTTTGACATTCTTTGTTGCTCTAATAGCTTTTTATGATGAGGTTCTTTTTGTGTTATTTGTTTGCTCATTCTTTCAGCTTTCTTTTTAACTTTAGACTTTGTTAGATGGTCGGAAGAGGATAGCTCATCTGATTCTTCTTAATCTATTTTCTTGCATCCTTTTCTTTCATAGTTCAGTCTGGTTATCTGTAAGTTTCTAATGCTTTTAATATGATGTGATTTTGGGCAGGGTCTGTTCACTGCACTCCTGGCTTAAGCTCTTCAAGTTTTGTTTAACGTCTGGCTCTGTTGGATTGTCGTAGATTGCTGCTTAACTCAGCCACTGGGAGGCTCTGTAGGTTCAGGGTGACAACTTCAGGATTTACTTTCATCTGGGATTTCCTCACTCCACTGGGGCTTCAGCCTTAGATTGGAGGGTAACAGAAATAACTTCAGTACTTTAATATACTTGTACTCTTGAAATTAGTCTAGGGCCATTGGCCTTGTTGGCTTGTCACCAATTATATGATCAATTCTCCTACAATATGACTTGTAAAACTTTTTCCACTCATAATCCCTTTTCACCTGAGAAATATGCCCTGGGTATATAGGTATATAAAACAGGTTGACAAATCAAACATTTACTGATAATAAATCATCATGTTGCAACACCCACATTCAGTTACATGAGCCCTTGTTGCATCATGACCATAGTTTAAGAAGTTTTGCCCTGTATCAAACACCCAGAATGTAACAAAAATCAATTTATCTTTATCTGGAAACAAAATCTATTATAAAAATATAGGGAGAAAACAAACAAGATTCAAGAGTAAGAAATTCCAGTTTTCCAGTCAATGATGAGGTAAGGGAGATGGGAAAAGTGAAAAATTGATCCATTTGCCAGCAATACTGAAAAGATAAATAAATACAAAATTCTGTCCTGGTAGTTCATTCACTAAGTGGAAGATCTTCACGATTTATTTTTAGTTTACCAAAATAGCGTCCTTCCTTTATAATTGGCTATCTGCTGCCATCCTGTTTGGAGCTCTCATGTTCCTAGGTTTCTCTTTGTCCCCTGTTTCATCTTTCAAGTCCCTCTTCCATCATTTTTCACCCTGTCCCTCTAGACGGGAAGAATTGTACTTCCTGTAAGTTCCCTTATTATATGAGGCACTACACTTTTATCTAGTTGGCAGCTATTCTAGTAATAAAGTTTTGTGAATTGCCATTCCTGTGGGTTGATGTCATTCTTCATCAGAACCATTCCTTAATCACATGTACAAGTGTTGGGCAAAATTATGGTGAAAGTCCTTTCTACCTCTATATCCTCTAATTATATTCAACAACTTTGAAAGATAATTATTACTAACTGTTTCATAGAAGAACAGGGTGTTAGAACAGGAGGGAACTAAAGAAATCATCTGCTTTGATGTCATCATTGTATCAATGAATAACTGAAAGCAGAAAAGTTTAAATCAATTGACCAAAGTTTAAATGGGTATCTAAGTTGCACAATGAATAGAGCATTGGGTGCAGAGTCAGGAAGATTCATCTTCCTGAATTCAAATCTGGCTTCAGTCATTTCCTAGCTGTGTAAACCTGAGCAAATCACCTAGCTCTGTCTTCTTCAGTTTCTTTATCTGTAAAATGAGTTTTCTTTGTCAAGAAAACTTCAAATAGGGTCACAAAGAATCAGACCCAACTAAAATTAAGGTATAACAATAAAAAAATTTTTGCCAGCTAGCCAGTGACAGAGTTAAAATTAGTTAAAATTAGGCCTACCAATTATAGGCTGATATTCTTTCTCATAAGAATGCTTATTGACAATAGTTGGAAGGATAGCCCATTGAATATATCTATCAGGATAGACACACACACACACACACACACACACACATATTTATACATAAATACAAATATATACTTATATATTCACACATACATTTACATACATTTATATTTATATACACATGTATTTATATATGTATATTTGTAGTATACATATATTCATATTTATACACATGTATTTATATATGTTTATACATGCAAATACACCCATATATATATACTCATTAAAAACATATTTATATATGCACATACATTTATACACACACACATGCACTACAAATTGTCAACCAGTTTGACTCAGAATTCAATAGGAGAGGGACTGGGTTGGATTTGAGAAATTTTAGTGGATTGAGATGCAAATTAGGAAAACTGAGTTTTGTTTGGTCTCAAAACCTTACTAGTTATGTGAACCTGAACAAATCAGTTAACTTCTTTGTGTCTCAATTTCCTTGTCTGTAAAAATGGAGATAATAATCAGTACTTATCTCCAAAGGTTGCTGAGATCAAATCAAAATAACATTTATAAAATGTTTTGCCACCCTTAAAGTGCTACCCAAATACTGGCTGTTATGATTATTTAGACAGTCTCAAGTCATTCCTAATAAAAAGAACCTCCATATTTCTAACATTGGTGATACTGTCAGCCTATGAATCAGAGAATACTGTAATCTCTATAGAACCACAATTGTGGATGATCCAAAAGGAAGAAGAGTCCATGGCAGAATGCAGTAAGAAGTAACATTTAGAAAAGGAAGTTGGGTGTTGTTATAGTGGGATCAACAGACTGAATGTATCTCATATCCATGGAACATGAAACATGATCTGGAAGAAGGCCTCTAGTATGTTTTGAGCTTCAAAAGACTGAAAAGAGCCATTAAAGTTTCCTTCAACAATTGGAGCTGTAGGAGCAATAGCCAGTTCTTGTGTGGAGCCAGTTGAGTCGTAACTTTTTAAACTCAGTCCAGAAGTGAATTGACCTTGCAGCCAAGACATCTCATTCTTGTAAGTCTCAGAAATGGGAAATAGTGATGGAATCATCATGATTTTTTACCAAACACTAGTCTCCCTAGGGACAAGTGGATATGTAGCAAGGAAAGCACACTCTTGTTTGGGTGAGATAATATTATACATAAATTCTTGCTACATTTTCTCAGTAAAATCCTTTTGTAAAAGCTAATTGATCATAACTGATTAATTGATATTGGGGAAATGCTAGCTGGGTGGGAGAAACACACTGGGGACCCATGAAGAAATTTTTTGTTCTCAGGATCCAGTTATACCTTAAAAATTATTGAGGATCCCATAGAATTTTTGATTATATTGGTTATATCTATTGATATTTACTATATTAGAAATTGAAACAGATAAATTAAAAAATATTAACTAAAATTAAAGTGAACTCATTAAATTACATGTGATATAAATAATATTTTAACAAAAAGTATTTTTCCAAAACAGAAAAATTTAATAAGAAGAGTGCCATCATTTTACATATTTTTTACAATCTCCTTAATGTTTGGCTTGATTAAAGATAGCTGGATTCTTTTAATTTTTATTTAGTTGATATTTAGTTGAAAGGTGGAGCTGTATTTTGATAGGCAAATAACGTCTTAATATTCTTCTGAAAATAATTTTGATCAGAACCTAGGCCACCAAAAAAAAATCTCCCCATAAAATGTGAGACACATTTTTCCACAAGTATATACAAAAATCTAGGGGATCATGGTATACAATAACATGCATTGGTAAAACAAAATGGTAATGAGACATATGTAATTTTCTAGTTACTGAAAGTTCATTTGTTTTTTTTTGTTTGTTTGTTTTTTTGCTAAGACAAGTGGGGTTAAGTGACATGCCCAGGGTCATACAGCCAGGAAGTGTTAAATGTCTGAGGCCAGATTTGAACTCAGGTCCTCCTGACTTCAGGGTTGGTACACTATCTACTACACTGTGGTGGTTTTCCTTAGTCTCAGTTGAAATAAATAATTACTCCATTATCGCAGCCAGCTGGTAAAAGTGCAAACATTTATTTCTCCTTCCAAATTAGCCCGGTTAGTTGAGGCCTATCTCTCTGCTTGGCTCCAAGAGATCTTGCAGCTTTGTTCTTGGCTTCTGCCTCTGCTTTCTTCAGCCTCCAGCCACCAAGTTGGAAGATGCAATGAATCTCTCTGTACCTCCAGTCAGTTCCACCAGAAGTAAGTTCAAGCTTCAAAAGCTCCCTATATTTATGTGATCTCCCAAAGGTTAACTCCACCTTCTGGAGGGAGAGGGATTCTGGGTTGTCTCCCAGAGTGCTCTCTGGCCCTAAGAACTTCAAGGGAGGTGTGAATTCGGACTAAGTGAATTCCATTGAGTACTTAGATACTTATGAGCTCTCTAAAGGTGTGAACACAAGCATTGTTCAATCAGTTCCACTTAGTACCTAGTTTCAAGTTCTGGCCCAAAATATCTTCTTCTAAGATCAAATCAACTCCAATGTCTTAACACTTTGTAAAGAAATGTCTTAACACTTTGTAAAGATTCCAACACTATACTAACTAGATGCCCCTGAAAGTTCATTCCTGAGTCTACAGATAGTATGCTTTTATTGTTCATGAGGTCAAGCACTTTGAAGCTGATTCCTTCCTCTAACAGTTATCTTTCTATATCTATCTAGATCTGTATTTTTTTGTGTGTGTGTTTGTTCTTGATATGTTTCACTTTGGATTGAGATGAATTATAACCTATTGGTCTCTTCTCTCAGATGACATGGTCAATGGCAGGCATATTTGTGTGTGTGTGTGTGTGTGTGTGTGTGTGTGTATAGGAAAAAATTCTCTTTTCCCCTCAGAAGCAATTTTCTCTTGGTGAATTGACTCAAACTGCAATTTTCAACTGTAGAAATTAAATCTTCCAATATTGAGCTGGACTTCTCAATTAAGTTTACAAATGGACAGCAGTATACATTCTAATAATGCAATCACTTTATGAGATTTATTATTTGCACTAATTGGGACCTAGCTTTAGTTTCAATTTGTGTTAAGTGATCCTCTTAGCTCATCATATGGCTTCCTCCCTCCCTTCCTTCCTCCCTCTCTCCCTTCCTCCCTCCCTCCCTCTCTCCCTTCTTCCCTTCCTCCCTCCCTCCCTCCCTCCCTTCCTTCCTTCCTCCCTCTCTCCCTCCTTCCCTTCCTCCCTCCCTCCCTCCCTTCCTCCTTCTCTTCCTCCCTCTCTTTCTTTTTTTCCTCTCTTTCTTTCTTTCTTTCTTTCTTTCTTTCTTTCTTTCTTTCTTCTTTCTTTCTTTCTTTCTTTCTTCTTTCTTTCTTTCTTTCTTTCTTTCTTTCTTTCTTTCTTTCTTTCTTTCTTTCTTTCTTTCTTTCTTTCTTTCTTTCTTTCTTTCTTTCTTTCTTTCCCAACTTGGTTTTACTTTTTGATCCACTTAAGGAAATTTATAATAAGGAAACTAATGGGGTGGAGGAGAAATCCCACATCTTTATAAGGGTGATTATAAAATATAAATGTTTTTGACATGGACAGTTGGCAAAATGGATAGCATACTAGATCTGAAATCAGGAAGACCTGAGTTCAAATCTATTCCTAGAAATTTACTGGCTATATGAACCTGGGGAAGTCATGATTCCTGACTCAGTTTCTTCATCTGTAAAATAGGTATTATAATAAAAGCATGTAAATTTCTTCCCCCCACTTTTTCCTCCCACCCACCCTAGAGATGGCTACTATTAGACACAAACATGTGTGTATGTGTGTATGTGTGTGAAATCATTCTATATATTTTATTTATAAATTCTTTCTCTGGATGCAAAGTCTTTTTTATTTCACATGTACTTTAGAGTAAGTTTAGGTAACTGTAATAGTTAAAATGACTTAATAATAAATACAATAAAATAAATATTTAAAATTGTAATAAAAACAACAGCAACTATCTCTCCAGGTTGTTGTGAGGATAAAGTGAGATAATATTTGTAAAGTGCTTGGCCAACCTTGAAAAACTATATAAACTTCATTATTGTTGTTGTTATTTTTAAGTAATAGCAAATAAATTTAACTGCTAATATTGCAAGATATAACTCTTTTCATGATTATTAGAAGTGCTCTGGGATTTCTCTAAGATTTCTAGCTGCAGAGCAGGTGCAGAACTGCATCAGGGGAGGGAGTTTCCTCCCTCAGAGTTCCCTGAACCAATGAGATAAAAGATCCTGGCCCCTTGTCCACCTCCTCCCCCCCTATATCCTACCCCCTCTCCTCTTCAAAAAAAAAAAAAAAAAAAAAAAAAAAAGAGAGAGAGAGAGAGAGAGAGAGAGAGAGAGAGAAAGAGAGAGAGAGAGAGAGAGAGAGAGAGAGAGAGAGAGAGAGAGAGAGAGAAGTCTGTGGGACTGCTGCAGCCAGTCCACCTTCATACTCACCTAAAGCCCAGGACAGCTAGTAGAACACTGGCAAGGTGAACACCTTTTATTGTTTATATCTCAAAGGAGTCTCCAAAAATGAGATCAACACCCAGTAGCTCAAAAGTCTTAAATTTTTGTCCATGCATTAATCTTAAGAGTTTGAAAACAGGGGGAAAGAACAATATATTTTTGCAAGAGTGATAAGAAACAAAGGTTAAAAAACCAATTACATCCTTGTTCCAAGCCATGGCTTTGAAAAAATGGCACCTGTGCGGGGTGGTTATAAACCTTTGCTTGTCGTCGGCACCTTTCTCGATAGAGAATGCCTCCCTTCCTCTTCTTTGTGATCAGCTGAATGTGTGGAGGAACAAAGATGGAATATGGTTTTTAAATGGTGCATTGGTCCTTCTCTGTTTATCCCTGATTGCCTTTAGGAGGGGAAAGGCAATACAAATCAGGAGGAGGGAGAGAGGGAGGGAGAAAGAGAGAGAGAGAGAGAGAGAGAGAGAGAGAGAGAGAGAGAGAGAGAGAGAGATATGGAGGGAGGCATTTGATCAAATTGTGCAGACCAGAAAATCTCCTTTTAGAATTGCTTGTATTATTTTTTGCCACAGAAATTGTGTCTTTGCATTTTGTTCTGGCATTGGTCCATAATGACCACTAGAAAATACAGTAGCTGTAGCCATAGATCACTTTTTTTTCTTTCTCTGGCTCTATCTCTCTCTTCCTCCTCCCTTCGCCCCCCCCCCCCATCCCTCCTGAGACCTCTATGAGCTTTGACGTCACATGTGCTCCTTTCAGTTGCTATAGCAACCCCATTCCCCAAGCCTTCTGTCCCTTGCCTCTGGTAGGTTCCACAATGGTACAGGCAGCATCACGCTGCACAATGGTTTCCAGGCAGTGAAAGAGGGTGATTCAGCAAGCACTCTTCTTTTTTTTTTTTCCTCCCTTCCCCCCTCCCTTTATTTTGATTTTAAGGGTGATACTTGCTACATGCTTATTTTTCTTTTGCAAATTCCTTTAAGTTCTCTTGATTTTCAATTTCTGGGGCCTGAAGAATTTTATTATTGTATTTTCTGGAAATCACCTTTTTATCATTAATTCTAAACAATTCCCCACCCCCCAAAGGAGCCCTTCCTCATTCCAATTTGGAATGTGGTTATGAAAAGCAAGTAGGGATTCACTTGATGGTGCAAACAGTGCTGGACCAGGATCCTAATTCTCAGGCACGGCATGGTAGGTGACTGCTCCTTTGGAGTCCTATGATTTGTTGTTATGTGTATTGTGTATGTTTGTGTCTCTGCAGGATGCAATGATAATTGCTGATTGCTATGGGTAGGGAGATGGGTTGGAAAAGAAGTCGGGATGGGGGAAACTGGAATAATGAGGTAAAACATTAGGGATGTAAGAAGACAGTGAGTTGGGATAATCTATGGTGAGAGGAGCATCTTTTCCTACACTTGGGTGTGTTTAAGCATTTCTATTTGGGGTAAGGAGAGAGGGGTCTGGCAGGAGAAGCGGAAGGCCTTCTTTCTGTGACAGGAAAGGAAGGAATGATAGAGTGAAATAGCTAGTGCATAGAAATGGGAGGCTGATTCTCAGCCTTTTCTCTGAAATTGATGCATATTTTTAGGGAATGAAACACTAGCTTTAAACAATGTTTACTTTTTATTTACTGGGATAATTTAATCCTTCCATATATGCATTGGATATACTCTATCTCTAAAGTAAGAAGATAAATACTAACCCTCTATGGACATGCACAAACATAAGATAAATATTAACCATATATAGACATGCACAAACATATGTTTATTAATTCTATATCTATCTATCTATCATCTGCCTTTAGCTCTCCATTGCCTTCTCTCCAATCTCTATCTGTTTCCTACTTGCTTAAGGAAAGTAATGGTATTGTCCTTGTATAGAGATTCTGGGACAGATTTGGGCAGGAAAAAGAAGAGTGATAAGAGACTCCATTAGGAGATAATCAGAATGATTACAATTTCAGGTTGTATACCTGAAGGTAAGGGATTCATTGAAGTGAATGATTCTTCACTACAAGATGCATTTTTCATTACAAGGTTTCTTTAGCTATGTGCAAGAACAGTATGACCCCTAGAAAGCTCAGACCTGATCAGAAAAACAAAACAACCTTGCTACCCACCCAGATGTAAACTTAGTGGTGGTGTGAATTGCAGTATGTTTGTCAGGATCCAATAGTTATTTGTGACTGCTGCAATATATATGTATTTACACATGTATGTACAAATACACATACATATAATACATATATATATATATACACGCACATACAATGTGTCTGTATGCATCTGTGTCCATCTCTATACAGCTTGGAAAACCTTTGGCCCATAAATGCTATGCAAACTAGAAAATAATTACATTTTCAAAGTTTCTTTTCCTTTCATATAAAAAGAATGAGGATTGGGATTTTTTTTTCCTTTTCTCTTTGATAGATGTCTTCCTTGGTCTTGGAATCTTGCTAGAGAGACAGACTATTTACAAGGATTTTTCACTATTTCTTTAATGCAGTCTTTCCTTCCTTCTGTTTGTTGATTCTAACTTTGAGAAAAATATTGCAAGCAGGCAAAGGAAGGTAGTTTTGGAGGTCAGATTTCAACCAGATGGGCCAAGGGAAATGTTTCAAAGAAAATAAACTAAGTAGACATTGTCAGCTCATGGTCCCATTTATTCTCTCCACTTTCAGTCAACTATGCTCGTTATGGTAGAGGACTGATCACCAAATTTAACACAATAAGAAATGATGGTCCTGTCCCATATTTCCTGGAGTGGTTTAAGTTGTTATCATTCTGACTCAGGGAAATTTATTTGTGTTAAAGCAGGAATTCTGAAACTGGGGTTTATGAACTTTATAGAAACTATATTGATAATTATATTTAAGTATAATTGATTTCTCTGTAATCACATGTATTTTGTTTTATGTATTCAAAAGCATTATTCTGAGAAAGGCTCCCAAGGTTTTGCCAGAATGCCAGAGGGTTCCATGACACATACAAACATTGAGGCCCTCCTTTAGAGGGAGAAGGAAAGATAAATGTGTGCACCTGCTTTTGGCTCCACCTTTGGATTTTCAGGGACTTTGGGGGTCATGTGCAGCAATTTGACTGCATTTAGTATGCATCCTCTTCAGTTGAATTATTTTTATATAACTGGCATAAATACTGACTCATTTCATCACACTGAGCAACTGAGCTTTTTTTTTTCCTGTTCCATAATGGGAATTGAAAAGCAGATGACAAAGGTGGTTGGTAGGTGACTTAGGAAAGGTGCTAAAAATCTGTCATACTTTCTTAGTATTTCATCCCTTCATCTTCTTGTTGTAGAACATGTTTAATTGGCCAGTTTTCTTGAAAAAATTTTAATCTGTTCCAGGAGAAAAAAAATCCTGCTGAGCAGCAAGAAAATATCTATAATGGAAAATTCAGCTTCCTCTCACTAGATGTTTGGACTTGACATAATGTTTCTCTTAGTAAGAGGTATGCATGTGTGTTGGCTGGAAGGAGATGTTTGTGAGCAGAGAGTTGAGCGCATTTTTTCTGTCCTTGTCTGTCATGTCTGAAGCTATTATTATTTAATGGTTTTGTAATGTGCTCAGTAATTTTCGGGGTTAAAAGAAATTGTTAGTTGATCAAGGATACCGTAGTGTCCTATGTGCATATATTTTAAATGCAAGTAAGCACCATCACATTTCTTATGTCAGCATATCCTTTAGGAACATAAGAATCAAGAACAATTTAGCTGTCTCTGCTAATTTAAATTTTTATCTAAAATTTAAAGGCATATATTGTCTTTGATATAAACTCAGTGCAGATTGCTTTTTTGTTTTATAAGATAATCCAAAAGCTTACCTTGATAATGAATAATGAAAAACAACTTATGATATTTCTTGGCTAAATGGGATCATATCGATTCTCCCTTTCTATTGCTGTTCTGTCTTTGGAGCATCTTTTCAACTGAAGGAGTTTCAATGGAATAACAAAAATGTGAAAATGTAATGATTTCTTATCTCTCTTTTTAAGTTTTTTATTTTTGCCACATCATTAGAGCATTAAGGAAAAATTAAGGGACAGAGGTCACTGAATTAAATAAAGAAACAAACCAAAATTAGTCTCTCTATCCAGTATCACAATTCTCTCTTTAATAATTTCTTATATTTTTGGTGGAAATAGAAATATTTATTTGTGCAAGAAAGAAAAAAGTAGTTTCTTCTACTCTTAAATGGAAAAAATGCATTTGCTGCAGTCTCCTTCATTACCCCTCTTTGGAAACACGGAAATACACAAACGTGTACAACATTGTTTTAAATACTTACTGTTGTTCCATCTGTGTGAAAGGGAAAGGGGATGTGATTTGCATGCTCCTTCTCAACTCAGTTGATATATAGTCACAAACTTTAATTATAGCCCTTCCTCTGAGATTATTTCCAATTTAACTTAAATTTATCTATCATGTACACAGTTTTGTGCATGTTGTTTCCCCCCATTAGAATGAGAACTCGTTGAGGGCAGGAACTGGTTTTTTTTTTTTGCCTTTCTTTGTATCCTCAGTGCTTAGCACAGTACTTTGGGTATAATAAGTGTTTAGTAAATGCCTGTTGACTGACAACAGGGTATTAAATCAGTTATGGCCACATCATGAAGTGTGAATCATTTTATGAAGTGTGAACCCTTTTCCCTGATAAAATTTAAAAGCAGCACTGTTGTGTAAAGTTAAAATTGAACACTCCTTTCAAGAACTTTAAATAGATATGCTCTAGAGAGAGTTCATTGGTTCTGAGGCAGGTACTAGTATTGTTCTTCAGCTGAGGGTATTTGTTTCTCTTCCCCATCCTTTGGCCATGCAATTGTGAAGGAAAGAAATATAGAGGCAATCACAATTTGGTAAGGTTCAAGGACATTTATGCTAGACAAAAGAATATACAGAAAGGTGGAAGTAGCTTCAAGGATGGTGACCTTTGGAATCAGAGAAAATTGCTGGCTATGTTTATACCCAAGAGAAAACTAGTCCTGGTGATTTTGATTTGTAAGGTTGAAAGCACACCAGTGGAAACTCTTATAGTATCAGGAGAACAGTAATCCCACAGGATTACTCATGGAATTTAAGACTATAGCCTCCTTTGGAGATTCAATCTTTCAGTGTACATGCAGGTTGGGAGAAAAGTCCCAGAGGGACTGACTATACATGGGACTTGGGATTGATGGGGAAATTTTTTTTTTTTTTTTTTTTTTTGCAGAGGATCAATTCCAGTTTTGGAGAAGATGGGCAAGGAAGAGATGCTTATTAGTAACAAATCATGCTACTATTGCATCTTTTGAATATTATTTTATGGCATTATAGAGATCTATGGTCGAGTCCCTAAGGCTGATACAGACAAGTTATTATATTACATGTTGATTTTTAAAAAAGAAAATGGCATTAATTACCAGGGCCACCAAACTTTGAGATATTTGCAAATCTGTTTGTTCTATATTCACATATTCATAATAAGCAATGTGATGTCATGGATAGAGAGCTGGGGGAGTTAGAAAGACTTACGTCCAACCCATACTGGGTATGAGACTCTGAGCAAGCAATTGAATTTCTCAGTGCTAGGTAATGCTGTAAAACAAATTTTTAGGGAAGGTCCTGATCTACATTCATAGAACATGTCTATACCTATATTTATAAACCTATATTCTACATACATATGTAACATTGACTACCATGGTTCTCACTACTATAAGAACAAAAAGGTTTAATTTCACTCTCCCTGCCCCTCCCTCCCCCCGGGGTACTCTGGTACTCTTAAGAAAATTTGGGGATATCTAGGCCAACCTAGCAGTGATCTGCTAAGGGCAGCTGGATGGTACAGTGTATAGAGTATTGACTTTGAAGTGGAGATACAGCTTCCTGAGTTCAAATTTGGCCTTAAACACTTAATGACTGTGGGACTCTAGGCAAGTCATTTAATCCTGTTTATACTCAGTTTCTCATCTGTAAACTTGGTTGGAGGAGGAAATGGCAAACTGCTCTAATATCTTTGCCAAGAGAACCTCAAATGGGATCATGAAGAGTCAGATAAGGCTGACAACAACAAGGTTATCTGTAAATAGCTCTATAGTAGGGGGTGGTCCCTGCAACCCCATTCCATTTGAAATTTTTCCTATGAAAATATTTACTTCAAAAAATACAATCACAAATATATAAACTTATTCTTCCAACACATACAAAAACAAAAATTCCCTTCCCTCATACCACATCAGTATCTGGGGAGTGGAAGGGGATGAGGTTCATAGCTTAGCTTGAGTCATACAAAGCACAACCCCAATTTCAAGACCAAAATATTCGTCAGTTTCAATTCCCACGTTTCCAGGATTCTCAGAGTTTCTGAGTCAAGCTGGCTGATTACATCATGACTCCTGCAATCCTCACTCCAAGGCCCCATGGTTTGAACTCCCAGTCCTGTGACTATCATCTCTAGCACCTGAACCTGAGGACAAATAATGAAGAATAGAAATAAACACCCCAAGCCCATTTTTTTCAGATCTAGAGTAAAAGAAAGACAGCAGAGGAAAGAAGTTCTTCCCTTTTCATTTGGTACTTCTGCAATGTAAATCGGGATCTTTTCCTTCTAGAAAAGCATAGTGGTAGGAAAAAAGCATGCCTGACAATCAAAAAAAGCAATCCTAGCCTTGTGGTAGGTGATGCAACTACATATACCCCTATGTATATAACATATACATATATGTATGTCTATATTTGCATAAGGAAATTCCAAAGCTCTGGCTAAATATATTGATTTTGATCAATTCATGTTCTTCTTTAAGGGAGCAATTTTCCTTTTCCTTTTTTATTTTATTAAAGCTTTTTTATTTTCAAAACATATGCATACATAATTTTCAACATTCACCCTTGCAAAACCCTGTATTACAATTTTTTTTTTACCCTCCCTTCCCTCCAGTCCATCTCCTAGAGGGCAATCCAATATTTGTTAAACATTGGCAATTCTTCTATACATATTTCCACAATTATCATACTGCATAAGAAAAATCTGATCAAAAAGGAAAAAATGTGAAAGAAAATAAAATGCAAACAAACAAGAAGTAAAAATGCTATGTTGTGGTCTCCACTCATTCCCACAATCCTCTCTCTGGGTGTAGCTGATTCTCTTCATCACTGAACACTTGGAACTGGTTTGAATCATCTCATTGTTGAAGAGAGCCATGTCCATCAGAATTGATCATCATATAGTATTGTTGTTGCCATGTATAGTGATCTCCTGGTTCTGCTCATTTCTCTTAGCATCAGTCTCTCCAAACTTCTTTGAAATCATTCTGTTGGTCGTTTCTTACAGAACAATAATATTCCATAGTATTCATATACCATAACTTACTCAGCCATTCTCTAACTGATGGGCATCCACTCAGTTTACTATTTCTTGCCACCACCACAAAAAGGGCTTCCACAAACATTTTTGCACATGTGGGTCCCTTTCCCTCCTTTAATATCTCCTTGGGATTATATTCATTTTCTTTCCTTTTCTTTTGGTATTTCCTCTTTTTTTTTTTACTTTTATGATTGAGCTTTGCTCCTGGTGTAAAAGTGGTGCTGTCTCAAGCTTCCTGTGTAACTCTGATCCTTGGCTTTGAGCACAGGGACTCCTTGTATTTGCAAAGGGTAGCTTTGCCTGCTCATTTCCTAGTTTCCCAGGAAACTTGTTCCCAGGAACCAGGAGCCTGGTTTCCCAGAGTTTGCTTTTGAGCTAGGACTAGACACTGCCCCACTGATTTGCAACTTTACTGAGCCAGGACTGAGGATCTTAGTTGCTGATTTGTTGTGACTAAGACTCTCTCACCAGCTTTCCTGGAGTCTATCTGATCTGGGCTGATTACCTTTTTTACCCCAGTGAGACTGACCTTTCTTGAAGTTTTTTCAGTCTATCTTGACCTGGAAAGACGTCAAGACTGTTTAGAGGCTTGGTTTTCTGTGTTTTTTGAGGGAAACTGGGAGAGCTCGGCCAACTTCCTGACTTTATTTTACCATTTTGGCTCCTGGTGATTATACCCATTTTAGATAGACACTTCCACTGAAGCAAATTTCAAACCCTCTGCAAATTCTCTCTTAAGATTTGACTTGCCTGACTTGTTAGGGTCTGTCAGAGTTGTCTTTCATTGGCTCAGTCTTCCAAAAATCAGTGTTAGAATCAATAGCATGATGAGACCCTAGAGTAGGCTTTGAAAAAAACTGTTGTCCTATGCCTTATATGGTGAGATCATCTGTTAGAACTGTGGCAAGATGGAGTTCCAGTGCCCCTTATTTTGATGAAATGAAGATCAAATAAGTGATGGCAGACATGACATAAGGCTTTAATCTAAGTCTTCTGATTCATTATCTTAGCTGATTAGTGCCTTTTGAATTCTCTCTTTTGCACTGAAAAAGCAAGTTGAGGCTTTGTGTAGGTTGTAGAAGACCCTTACCCAAAATAACTACTCAGAGATCACTCAAAGTAGAAAGCAGAAAAGTTGTTTATTAATCCTCAGGAGGATGAGCAGTTCTACCATGAGATAAGGGAAAGAGAAAGCTCATAGTAGGAGGGCTAAAGAAGTAGTAAAGATAACAGCTTTTATACAAGAGATTACATTATAAGTAAGAGAGCTTTGGGGGGGTGGGGGAGGCATCTAATTGGTTGTTGCTATAGGGAGAGTTTGGAATGGAAGGTTTCTGTTTCCCTCAAATTACCTGATTTCTAGGAAACAGAAAATCAGGCCTTCAGACTTAATCAAGCAGCAGTGGTCCAGCTAATAGACTAAATATTGATAAATGTCAAATACTGATAAATGTCATCAGCTCAGGTTAAGTAAATATGTTTTTAGCTGGCCAAGGCTCAAGTAAATATGGGCCTGCACATATTATACGGGTCATAGGGGAAACAGAAATAATGAAAATAAAATACAGAAAAATAATTCACACATTCCTGTAAGTTCTTCACCTTATCTCTCTATTCCACACAGGTTTTAAAAGCAAACTTTGGACATAAAAAATTTTCATATTTCTGTGAAGATTTTTATAGTATAGCTAATGAATATGGATGTTGTCATGAACTGTTCTCAACATTCTTGTTTCATAGTATTTTTGAGATACAGCCCTTTTAGAAATAATGCTTCTACCTTTCTCTCAGGGCTGAAAATGGATGTTTTGAACTGGAGAAAGACTATAAACCCTCCATAGACATTTATGGTTTAATTGCTTTTAAAGCTGCATTATGTACAGTTAAGGTTAAACCATTTGATTGGGGTGAGCAAGCTACTGTCCAGTGTCCTTGTAGGAAAGTATAGCTTTACAATTCTTTTGTGGAATGTTTCTTCATTGAAAATAGCTCAGTGTTCTAGCTTTCTAGAAATATGCCCAGCCTAACTCATAGAGTAGTCAGTGAGTCAACAAATAGTAAATGCTCATTTTATGATAGACATGATTCTGAGACTCTGAGCTTAACTTTTTTCTTTTACTTATTTATTTGAAAAAATTTCCATAGTATTTTATTTTTCCAATTTCATATGAAATAGTTTTGAGCATCATTTTATTATTATTATTATTTGCTGAGGCAACTGGGGTTAAGTGATTTGCCCAGGGTCACACAGCTAGGAAGTATTAAGAATCTGAGATCAGATTTGAACTCAGGTTCTTCTGACTTCAGGGCTGGCACTCTATCCACTGTGCCATCTATCTGCCCCTCAGCATTCATTTTTGTCAAATTTTGAGTTTCAGATTTTTTTCTCCTTCTTTCCCTTACCGCTCTCTTGCCTAAAACAGTAAGCAGTCTAATAATATAGGTCATACATGTATAATCATTTTAAACATATTTCCATATATTGTGAAAGAAAAATCAGAAGAAAGGAGAAAAACCATGAGAAAGAAAAAACAAATAAAAAATGGTGAAAATATTGTGCTGTGATTTGCATTAGGTCTTCATAGTTCTCTTTGGATGTGAATGAAATTTTGTATTCCACATCTATTGGAACTGATTTGGAGCACTGCATTGTTGAGAAGAGCTAAGTCTATCATAGTTGATCATCACACAATCTTGCTGTGACTGTGTACAACTGAACTTAACTCCTTTGAAAAAAATATACACTATCAAGTTGGATTCCCAGAGTGAGGTTGGCTATATCACACATATCTTTCCAGTGCTATTGGCTCAAGCCTTCATTCTAATGAGTTCTCTCTAATATCATTCACCAGTGGTTAGCACTTCTGTGTATTTTAACTAAATAACATCAGTCAACTTTTAAAAGGGGATATTTACTGAAAAGAGAGTAAGAAAAACATTACAAATATTTTCCCCAGTGCCTGATGGCATACTCTTATTTATTACTACTTTGATCCCTGGGGAGAATGGAGTTGAACTTAAAAGTAGCTTCTATAAGCATTTGCCCCATCAAGGTCACTTCTCAATGCAGCAAAGCTGATAGATGTGTTCTTCCCTCTTTTTATCTTTAATACACTGCTATGCTGGGTCAAGCAGGTTATTTGGGACTTTGAATCTTATAAGGTTCATTTGTCATAAGAGCTCACGTGGCTTTCAGCTTCTAGGTCTGATGATTTACTCTCCCAGCCTTTTTAAGCTCAGAGGGTTAATAGTCTGATATTCTTTCATTTAAACGAATGAAATAATAAATGCAGAGGAAAAAAACCCAGAAGCCCATGTTTCTAAGCCACATGGTTAGCCAGGTGGGGATAGACAACTAGAGAATCCTTCCCATCCAGAGGCTTATGCAACACAGCAGGAAAAGAGGGAGAGAAAGCCTTAGCTGATTAGTGCCTTTTGAATGCATACCCACTTCTTTCTCAGCAGCCACTCTGTTTCTTTTCTATTTTCCTTGTTTCCTCATGTGGTTAGCAAATAGGAAATAGTTGCTTCAGATGAGCTTCCTGCAAATGATCATAACAGATGGACTTAGCCAGTTCCCTGTTTCATAAGGAATGGTAAAAAAAAAACAAAAAAACATGACAAAACACACATACACAAAACACCCAAGGAAACAAAAACCAGTCCCTACCCTATAGTAGCTTATATTCTAATAAGAGAGACAATTTATGAATATTTAGATACATTCAAGATATATATGGTTCCTTGGATGGATCTCTGAGGGAAAGATACTAATATAGCTATAAGATTTGGAAAAGATTTCCTGTAGAAAGTGGGATTTGAGATGATTCTTGAAGAAAATCAGAGAAACTAAGAGGAAACAAAAGTACTCCAAAGATAGGGCTCTTCTCTGGTTAGGATTAGCTAAACCAGTGCAAAGGAAGGGAAGATTGCATGTAATGTGTGAAGCCTACTAAGGGAGGTCAGTGTATGGAATGAAGTGTAAGAACGTTCAGAGAGTAGGAAGGATGCAAGTTTTGAAGAACTTTAAATGCCAAATAGAATATGTTACATTAATCCTCGATATTTGTGGACCACTGGAGGTTATTGAATAGAATAGTCATGGCCAGATCTGCTCTAGAGAATCATATACCTAGAGCAAGATAGGAGTTTGGAAGTCATTGAGTCTAACCCTCTTATTTACAACAAAGGGTTAACTGAAGTCCAGAAAGGTTATATACATAATAAGTGGAATAGCTAGAATTGAAACTCAGGTGCTATAATCCCCAATTCAGCGTCCTTTCACCGGCTTATATTTCAGGCCTGATACTGTAAATAACTGGAAAATAATTTTAAGTAATCTTTGTTTTGTTGTTATTACCAAATGGAACTATTTTTTTCTTTTTATGCTTTTAATTTTTTTATTCACATCATCTGCCCAGTATTTATATTTGTATTTTAAGATAATGTTGATGTATTTTGAAGTTGACATTTCTTTAAAGTACTTAATTTCCTCTTTCTTTTAAGATTTGTGTGTATATGCGTTTATGTGTATTTGAATGTGTATACATATATTTGTGTATTTATATATGCCTCTATATATTTCATATATATATAGACATTTGTGTTTATATGCATATATGTATTTGTTAAAGAATGTTTTTATTCTATTTTTTCTGTTACATGTAAAATTAATCAACATTTAAAAAAATTTTTTTGAATTCTAAATTCTCTTCCTCTCTCCCTTACCCTCTCCTTGAGAAGGCAAGCCCTTTGGTATAGATTATTATATGCATATTTAAAAAATAATTTTCTGTCTTGTGAATAACACTGTGCTAGAAGAGTATGGAGAGGAAAGATAATAACACGATTTAAAGAACTTGTAATTTAATTATACATTTAAATATCAATGTAATACAGTAATTATAATATAATATATAATGTACTATTAAGTGCCCAAATGACTGCTACAATGAGACTCTTCTAAGGAAAGATACAGATATGGATTGGGATAGTGTCTGAAGGCTTCATAGTGTAGGAAGAAGGTTTCCGCTGAAGCAAGGGTATGGTAGAGTCAATTGTTACCAGTTCTAAAGAGCTGATTGTTAAATTTTAAGTTGTCATTATTTACATCTCATAAATTGACAAATGCTACAAATCGGGGCTTGATTTATTGTTTGGCTAATTGTCTAGGCTTAAGAAAGTGATTCTAACTGGATAAGAGGGAACACATGAGGTTGTTGCCACAAAGGTGGAAATTGGATAGTGGAAGCCTACAAATGTCTTTTCAGCTTCTCAACAAATACAGTTTTCTTTTTTATTTATATATCAACATGTGACCAGCACAAGTGTGAATTTTCTGGGGGACTAGAAATTGTATTCTATACTTAGAGCAAGAAGCAATCTCAGAGGCTATCTAGTCTTCATTTTATAAATGGGGAAACTGAGTCCCAGGGAAGTTAATCATTCAAGATAGTAGTAAAATCAGAGGTGGGTTGTGAACATATGTTCTCTGATACAGGACCTCATGATTTTTCCACTTTGTTTCCTTTGAAATGATGAGGAAATGAGAAAAAAAAACCCTCAAATGTAGCAAAGATTAATTTAAATTATACACAGTCTCTACTTTCTAATTCCTTTTATTTGTTTTGTTTTCATCAGAGCTTTTGTAGGGAACTTGAAGTGATTTTCTCTGAGACCCAGAGAAAGAAAATTATCTTGGTTACTACTGTTAGCTATGAGAAGCTGATTAGACAGAGGGGTCATTGACATGAGAGTGAATGGGTGTGCAAATCAATACAAATAACTTTTTTTCTGAGTTAAATGACTTTTGGAAATGGTTTCTTTGTATATATATATGTATATACATACACATATATAAGCATATATACACACACTTGTCTTTAGATTACTTAAAGATCATTCATTAAATATTTGGTATTTATTTCCTGACCAAAAATTCCTACTATTCCTACTATCAAATCAAATAATATATCTAAAGCACCTTCCAAATGTAAAAGAACCACCCAAATATCAGCTATTATCATATTATTTTGTGTGGTCTTAAATCTGAAACTAAATAATTCTTAGCTTTTCCTTCAGTTAAAAGACATTTCAAAGCAAAACATATGTTGACTTGGAAAGTATTTGCTGTTATTGACATTTGGACTCTTAATTTCTTTACTTTTTTCTATTTGGAATAAAATTCCTTTTTAGGTGATGAAACTATGCATGTGTATCTTTTTTATCTTTGTGTTTAGGGCTAGAGTTAGAAACTTACATCAGTAGGATTGTCTCAGATCTCATTATGACACCATGCATGAAGCTGGTAATTTAAGATCATTTCCCATATATAAGTAACAACACAAGCAGCGGTGAGTTGTAGCACTGAACAAAGAAAGTGGGTCGTAAAGAGCATGCAATATGTGTGTATTATTATATAATAATGTGTGCAATTATTATATAGTTAAATGTTTAGTCTACTTTTCTGTGGTTATTTTCATGCTTTATATTGTACGTTATGCTAATGCATTAAAATGAGTATAGGTAATCAAATGAAAAAATGCTTACTTGATGATGTAAATAATACTGTAAATTTGGTTTTTAGTGGTAAAGTAATAATGAGGTCCTAATAGACCTGAGAAGTATTCCTGGTAGTGCTATTGTTTCTTTTTAATGTCCTTTTGATCCTGTTTATATATTAGCAATTAATGAAGACAAGCCACATCACATTTTTAAATTCATTCCTTGGATATATTTTAAACCTCTTTGTTTAACAAAACCAAACATCCAAAAAATTATCTGTCCAAATTTTTTTCCTTATTTGAATAATCAAAATCTTATTGTATTTTTTATTTCTTAAAAATGTCAGTATACACACAAACATACTTTAAAAAAATCTAAATAGCAAATATTATTTAGTCAAACTGATTTTTTTTCTTACTTTTTTAGACAATGGGGCCTTAAGTAACTTACCCAGAGTTACAGGGCTAGTATTTGAGTCCTCCTAATTCCAGAACAGTGCTCTATCCCTTGTACTACCTAGCTGTGCCCAAAATGACTCTTTAAAAGATGAAGTACTAAAAATGGCATCATTATGAAATAGGCCAGGATAATAAATGCAGTAATACTTCATATGTACAGTAGAAAAAGTCTTGGACTTGGAGGAACAAGATCTGTTCAAAGCCTACATCAGCCACAAGTTAGCTTATACTACACTGGCCTAGTCTTTTGATCTCTTTGGGCCTGAATTTCCTCACAAGTAGATTGAAGGGATTGAATGAACAATTCTAAATTATTTTATAGATAACTATCTTATAAATTATAAATTATCTTATAGATAATACTGTTCCTTGTCTTGGGAAAATCCCCAAATGACAAAGTTTGGCCACACATCCATGATAATTCTGCTTGTATTTACGTGGGAAGAAAAATTAGTGTTTTCAGGACAATGATACATGCTTTGGCTTTAGAATTTCTGCATGAGCATGGCTCTGTACTATAATTGCAGTGTGAGAATATAGAAGTAGTTCTGGCTTTGAGAGGTTTCCAGTATAGATAGGTAGGGAGACAAAAAATGGGCAGAGGAAAAAATTAGAAAACACTTTAATATGGCATATACTGTTGAATATGCCTCTTTAAATGGTACATTTCAGTAATTCATGATTTTGTAAGTTAAAAACAGTTTAACTTGTTAGTGTTGTTGGTGTTGTACAGGTGACTTTGGGTTTCCCAAAACTTTACTAATGAATTATAACCATTGTCAGACTCTACCAAGATGGGAAAACATTGAGCATGAAGCAAGTATGCTTGATATAGGATCAGCATAAAACTTAGAGAGCCTTGGTACTAGGATGGCTACTCAATGATGATTTTCAAGTCATGGTAGCTCTCAATGATCTTTTACAAAGTCATATTTAGTGATATTCTTCTATTCAAGGAGTATTAATACTGATGCAATCACAGGTCATCATAGTAGAAAGAGGTCTGGATTTGGAGTTGAAGTACATAATTCAAATCCTAGATTTGAACTTTCTCATGTTTGTGACCTTGATGAAGTCACTTAGTGAAACCTACTAACTGGGACTTATAGTAAGCAAGAAAAAGAAAGGAATAAAGAAAGAAAATGAGGGAAAGAAAGGAGATCAAGTGATAGAGATAAAAAAAATTAGAGAGAAAGGTTGGTAACTCAGAGAGAAGCAAACATACATACAAATATAGAATTAAATGGGCTAAGAGAGATGGAGAGATTCATTCTATTTATACAAATGCAGTCAGTGGTACATCTATATAATCAGGTTCCTCATCTGTGAAATGAGCTTTAGAAGGAAATGGCACATTGCTACAGTATTTTTTTTTCCAAAAAAGCTCCAAATAAGGTCATGAAGGGTTGTATATAACTGAGATGACAAAATAACTAGAATAATCAATGGTGCATCTAATTTTCCTATAACTGCAAAAATATACTCTTGATATTTGTAGATGCTCTTAAGAACAATGATCTAACTTTTACTAGTGTTGGAATTTTTTAGTTTGGTGGTCAGACCTGGACTGTTGGTTCCATGAAGACCTTCCCACAGGTTAAGCCAAAAATGGCCTTAGTTCCGAATAAGAAGAAATGTGGTAAGCCACAATGAGTTCACAAACCCCTTCCAACAGATTTGAAAATAGCATCAGACTGAATCCTAAAGGGAAAATCCAGAAAAGGTAACAGTGAGTCCCTTTGTCCAGCCTACCTCAGCATAAGGAGATATGAGGACAGTGGAAATGGGGTCCTGTGAGTAGCATAACAAGCCCTCCAGTGACCAGGTAAAAGAAGGCCCAAGAACTGGACTGGGTCACCCCCAAACTGATATCAGGTCACTGTTATGAGGACAGATGCCAACTTTGTCACATACTGCACTGGCTCACAGAGCAGAGTGAGAAGAGGATCTGTCCATAGTGGTAAGCACTTTTTTTCTTTTGGTAAGAAGGCCCTAGCTTGAGGACTAAAAAAGGAGGAAGTTTAGAAGTCAGAAGCAGCAGCAGTTTAGCTCAGTTACCAGATTCAAAACAAGGTCTCAGTCCCAGTATCTAACCCAGCCAGCAGAGGAATAATCAAGATGGGAACTCAGACCAAATAGGAGTCTATCATTCTGTAATTCTGAACCAACAGATCTTTCCAGCTGGCATATAGGTGAGTCTGGCAGTATTCTATCCTTGCACAGAGCCAAGCATGTCAAAAACTTGCAGAACTCAGATGAGATTAGCCTGGATCAAATCACTTTGGGAACACTTTCCAGCATTTCCTTAAGGTCCTGGAACACAATTATCAATACTCTAAAAAATGAAAAGAAATGAGAGTTACAGAAAAAAGAATTGGAAAGGGAAGTAGGAGCTTGTGATAAGAGTTACAAATACTTCTCCAAGCATCAAAGACCCTAAAAATTCAAATGGACCAAGTAGAAGCCAATGACTCCATGAGACAAAAAGAACTGTTTAAGTCAATAGGCTTTTTTTAAAAAGTAAAAGAAAATGTGTCTCAAAGAAAAAGCAACTGACATAGAAAACAGATTGAAGAGAAAAAAAATTAAGAATAATTGGACTACCTGAGCACCATGACCAAACAAAAAAAGAGCCTAGACATTATATTTCTAGAAATATTCAAAGAGGCAGATGGCAAAGTAGAAACAGAAAGAATCCTCCAATTACCTCCAGAAAAAATCCCAAAATGAAAACTTTCAGGACCATCATAGCCAATATTTACAGCGTCTAGGTCAAAGAAAAATACTGCAAGCGATGAGAGAGAGAATTCAAGGAGAGAAAAGCCATAGATAAGATTAAATATGATTTAGCAGCCACTAAGGGATCATAGAATGATGATTCAAGAAGACAAAAGATTTTCAGCTTACAAATAAAAAATAGCTTACTCAGAAAAATTAAGTATGATGCTGTAGGGCTAAAAAAAAAAAAGTGTATCATTAATGAAATAAAGAACTTCCATTTATTCTGAATGAAAAGTTCATAGCTATGAAGAAATTTTGAAGTTCAAGTATAAGAGTAAAGAGCCATATAAAAAGGTAAACATTAATTATCTAACTAACTAAGAGTGAATTGCTAATTTTCAAGTATGGGGAGGTGATACATATAACTTCTCTGAACCCTATTATCACCAGAATCCACAGAAGAAGTTTCTAAGACCTAGGAATGGTTTTGTTTTTCCTTGATGATCTTAAGAATGAAAAGAGAGAGGGAAAGGAATATACTGAGATGTAAGGGAAAGGAAGGTTAGAAAATATCTCATAATGAGAGTACATCAGTAGAGATCTACACAAGAGGAGACATTGGGAAGAATAGCTGACATTTGACAATTGACAGTTTCAATTCTCACTGAAATTGATCAGAAGAATACAAATATATACAGTTGGGTACAGAAATATATTTCATTCAACAGGGAAATAGGAGGTAGCAATGAGAAGATGGAATCAGGAGGGTAGGTTAAGAGAGAGAACAATTATAAGTAAAACAAACACTGTAAGTATGTACAAAATTACTTATAGCTTTTTTTGAGGTGTCAAAAATTGAATTTAGGGGGTACCCATAAATTAGTGAAATGAACAAGTTATGTTTATAAATGTGATGGAATACTACTTGCTAAACTAATTTGTGTGATGACCAACAAGAATTTCAGAGGACTAATAAGGAAATACAATATCCACTTCCTGATAGACAGTGAAGAGCTCAAAATGAAGCAGGAAACAAAAACAAAAACAAAAAAATTGAACATGGCCAAAGTAGATATTTATTTTGATTGACTATGTTTGTAAGGATTTTATTTTTCTGATATTTTTAATTGAGTTGTAGAGATGGGTGATTTGAGTGACAGGGTGAGAAGGTAGCTTTTGGTTAATGACAACAAATAATTTTTTTTTAAATAAAAAGACTTCTTCACAGGATTATTCCTTTTGCAGACCCTCTCCAAAAAACAATGGACTTGGTCAAGATGTACTATGTGAAAGGTGAAGCTGTGATTCTGTTTTCATCCCTCATGAAAAAGAAAGCGGGGACAAAAAGACCTATGGGCCCTGATATTGTGGTTGGTCCGAATCAGTTATACCACATCCTTTCTTTTCTTCCCTTTTTTGTCTTGCATTACTAGGGTATTATCATTAACAACACTGAATATTCTATAAATTTCTCATTTCCTTCTTTCCTGGGTAGTGACACAATATATATTTTTTGTGCTCAAATTTGAACTGTTGTTGCTGGTCCATCCAGCATAGGATGATTTGGAGAGTACTAAGCACCAGAGATGTTCTTCCCATACACATTTCTCAAAGGATATTTCAAGATATAGGGAAGGGACTATAGGAAGAGAGATATGTTAGGACTAAAAGGAATCCAGATGTTATAAACCACCAATTAAACTCTAAAAATGTATGAAAATGAACAATGACTCAGTCAGCTAGCATTTTAAATTATAATATTTTATTTCCCCCTAGTTACATGCAAAAACAACTTTTAACATTCACTTGAACATTGAGTTCTAAATTTTCTGGTTTCCTCCCACATCTTCCCCTCCCTGAAACAGTATGCAATTTGACATAAGTTATACATGTTCAATCATGCAAAACATATTACCACATTAGTCAAGTTATGAAAGAAGACAAAGAACCCAAGGGGAAAAAATTCAGAAAGTGAAAATAGTATGTTTAGGTCTGCATTTAAACTCCATCAATTTTTTCTCTGGAAGCAAATAACATTTTCCATCACAAGTTCTTTGAAATTGTCTTGGATCATTGTTTTGCTGAAAATAGCTAAGATAATCACAATTGATCATTTATTTAATATTGTCATTACTGTATACAATGTTTTGAATCGGCTCACTTCATTTTGCATCAGAAGAAATACATATCACTAAGAAAAGCCCAAGGAAAGAAGAAAAAAGTAACTTTAAATACAAGTAGAGCAGGACAGGATGGAGAGAAATACACAAGTAACAGTTATGAATCATGGATGTGAATGAGACAAATGCAATACTAAAAAGGAAAGCAGAATGGCTTAGAAAATAGAATCCAAAAAGACATTTTTTATTTTAAAAATTTTATTTATTTAGTTTTCAGAATACATATTTTGTAGAAGATAGATCCTTAAAACATAAACATTCATCTAGCACTAAAATGAGGAACTGTTTCAAAATATATTATGGTTCAAGAGAACTTTAAAAAAGAGTAACAATCATGATTTCAGACAAGGTGACAATAAAAATAGATATGATAAAAGAGATAAACATGGAAATTGCATTGTGCTTTCTTATTCCAGTAAAAAAAATTTAATTAATTTTCAATATTGTATTTTGTAGATCAATAAATGGTCAATAAAGTTGTCAAAACATTCATATAACTAGGGGAAAGACAGAAGGGAATAATGATGAGCCCCAAACTAAATGACATTTCAGCAAACATAGTAGTTATGACCATAACTTTTGTGAAAGTTATTTGTAAAAATAATACATTACATAGTTTCTTAGCCAGAGTGGATTGCTTCTGATCCCACCAAGTCTTTCAAGTATTAGTGGTATTCAGTAAATTGTATTCAATCTTTGACATCAAAGTATCCCACTTTTGGTACCTAAAGAACCAGAAATCTAGCCAGATGAGCAATGGAAATTTTGTATAGTGAACTGCCAAAATCCTTTGAATTTAAAATCCATTCCCTCATTCTTCAGCAAGTATTTTTTAAGCTGACGTTTCTCTAACCATTTTAAAAGTAAGCAGAGTCATGACGTAAGTCTGGATGAAGAATAAAATGACATGAGAGAAGTTAATCTGTGTAGTGTTCAAGCTGCTTGTCCTTCTGGCTGGATGTCTTTTGTCCTTCGCGTTAGTTCCCATCTGACTCTAATATTCAGCTAGCTAAGAGTGAAAGAATCTGACCAGCTGATTGTGGAGAGTGCTATTAATAAGATAATACATCACAGTATGAATGACAATACCATATGAATACTTAAAAGTTAATGGTACTCACCATATAAATACTTAAAGGAAATGGACAATAAAAATGTATCATTTGGGAATTTCATTGTACCTCTTTTTAAAAAAGCTTTTTATTTTCAAAATATATGCATAGATAGTTTTCAACATTCACTCTTGGAAAACCTTGTATTCCAAATTTTTTTTCTCTCTCTTCCCCCCAACCCTCTCCTCTAGATGGCAAGTAGTCCAATATAAGTTAAACATGTGCAATTCTTCTATACATATTTCCATAATTATCATGCTGTACAAGAAAAATCAGATCAAAAAGGGAAAAAAATGAGAAAGAAAACAAAAAAGCAAGCAAACAACAACAAAAAGTGAAAATACTATGTTGTGATCCACACTCATTTCCCACAGTCCTTTCTCTGGGTGCAGATGGCTCTCTCAATCACTAGTCTATTGGAACTGGCCTGAATCATCTTCAGGCCATCAGAATCATTGTATAATATTGTTGTTGCTGTACAATGTTGTCTTGGTTCTACTCACTTCATTTAGCATCGGTTCATGTAAGTCACTCCAGGACTTTCTGAAATCATTCTGCTGATTGTTTCTTATAGAACAATAATATTCCATATTATGGAATGGGTTATTCAGCCATTCTCCAACTGATGAGCATACACTCAGTTTCTAGTTGCTTGACACTACAAAAAGGGCAGCTACAAACATTTTTGTACATGTGGGTCTTTTTCCCTCTTGTATGAATTATTCTGAAGGATACAGGCCCCTGTAGGAAGACTGGTGGATTAAAGAGTATGCAGTTTGATAATCCTTTGGGCATAGTTGTAAATTGCTCTCTAGCATGGTTGGATTAGTTCACAATTCCATCAACAATGTATTAGTGTTCCAATTTTCCCACATTCTCTCCAACATTCATCATTATCATTTGTTGTCATCTTAGCCAATTTTAGAGGTGTGTAGTGACCTCAGAGTTGTCTTAATTTGTATTTTTCTGATCAATAGTGATTTAGAGCATTTTTTCATATCATTAGAAATAATTTTAATTTCCTCATCTGAAAATTATCTGTTCATATCCTTTGACAATTTATCAACTGAAGGATGTCATGTATTCTTATAAATTTGAATGTACCTCTTTTCAATTCCAAACAAATTTAACAAAAAAAAAACTGACAAAAAATGGGGAGGTTACTCTGAGGATGTCATCAACAAGAAAAAAGTCATTATGCACATCAAAATATTTATAGCAGCACAAATTCTCAATATAATTGCAATCTGGTAATAATAATTTAAAAGAACACTTTAATATTAATAATAATACCTATTGTGTACAATCTTTTTGACAAATTCAGCTTCAAAGAGCAGAAGAGATATAGGATGATAGTTGACAGGGAAGACCAAGAAGTGTTATTTCAGGTTGGGAGAGATGAGCTTATCTGTAGGATGTATACAATAAATGGGAAGAGATTGAAAATAAGTGAAAGAATAAGGACAAAAGAAGGATCAATCTATTTACAGAGATAAGATTGATTAGGAGAGAGGTTAACTTTCCTTAGTGAGGGGTAAAGTCATTTCATAATGCAAGACAATGAATTTGGAAAGAACTAGGAGTACCCAAGGAAAAGATATAAGATGATACCCCCACCTTATTCCTTTGCGGAAGTGAGAAGTTCACAGGTATGGGACATTGCATACATTTTTAGATGTTTTCACTATATTGAAGTTAACAGGAATTATTTACCAACCAACTAAGTTCCAGCCACTGTAACTATACAAAGAAAGGCAAAGCAAATTAATGAGAGAGACAACATGCAAATTGAAAAATGTCTAGAGATTAGGAATAGAATGTCTTGTGTGGAAAACAAAAAGCAATTAGTGTTCCTATATCATACAGTATAAAGAATTAGTAAAGTAAATTAAAAGTAAAATAAAGTAAAAATAGTAAAATGGTAAAAAAAAGTAAAGAAAAATAGGATTTTATTTTGATTAGCTTTACTTATTTCCTTTCCTCCTCTTTCTCTCTCTCTTTTTCTTTAAAAAATATTGTTCATTATGTGGGATAGCTCTGTGGGAGAGGAGAGATACCATAAGAAATTTTGACAGTGTAAAAACAAAATATAGCAATAAAAATATATTTTAAAAAGAGAAATGCCAGAAATGATAGCCCTCTAGTAGATAATAAATGAAAACAGAAGAGTTTACATATTTCTTAGCTGTGCAAATTGAACATGTTTTGTGGATATAAAAACCACCTAAACAAATTCAGAAAAAGAAAAATGTTAAAGAGATGGATTTCTTTTTTCTCAATTTGTGAAGGGACAATGGATCTAGAATAGGAATTTACTATCTTCCCAGCTGATGCACCACAAAGATCATTGGGATTTTTATTCTTACCTGTAGCTGAACCATCCCACTTGTGTTATTTTCTTTGATTAAAATGTAAGCTCCTTAAGAGCAAGGATTTGTTTTTTATTTCTATCCCCAATACAAAGCATAGTACTCAATAAATGCTTTTTCATTCATTACTTAATAGACTTTCTAAGCAATAAAGATATAAACTCAACATGATCACGGAGTGCTATTCTAAATTGGAGTTACAGCCTACTTGATAATAATTTATTTAAAACTTTTGTATTAATGTTCATTGGAGAGATGGATTTGTAGTTTTCTGTTTTATTTCTCCCTGGATTAGGTAACAAGACTATATTTGTATTGTATAAAGAGATTGGAAGATACCTTCTAATTTTTACATATGGGTTATGTAGTATTGTAATTAATTGTTCTTTGCATGTTTGATAGAATTCACTTGGAAATCTATCTAGCTCTTGAGTTCCCTTTTCTCTTCCCTTTTGGCAGGTAATTTGTCACTTGTTCAATTTTTTTTTTTACTGTATTATTTAAATATTCTTTAAAATTATTTAAATACTGCTTATTTAAATATTCTAATTTTTGTTAATCTGCCTGTAGATATTCATCTCTATTGCATGTTATCAGGTTTTTTGCATATAATTGGGCAAAAATACTTTCTCACAATTCTTTATTTAATTATTATGAGTTTTTTTAAAAAAATTACATGGAAAAATTTTTTTCTTCCTTTTGAAAATTCAAACCAGTTGTTTATATTCTTTATTAGTTTTTTCTTTTTAATAGCTCTTACTTTCACTGATCAATGATCTTTTTGCTTTCAATTTAATTAATCTCTTCTGTAATCTTTATAATTTCTAAATTGTTATATAATTGAGAACTTTGTATTTGTTGTTCAAGTTTTGACTTTGCATGCCAACTCATTGATTTGGTCTTTCTTCTTTTGTTGATAAATGTGTTTAGAAACATAACTTTTACCTTCAGAATTGCTTTAAGCTGAATATCAAAAATTTTGGTGTATTGTTTCATTCTTATGATTATCTTTAATGAACTCTCCTATGCCTTCTAAAATTTATTCTTTTAATCCATAAATTCTTTAAAATTGTTTTTCACTTCTCAAATACTAATTCTATATTCACTATATATCATTCTTTAGATCACTATGATCAATTAATATTATATTTAATATTTCTTTTGTATATTTTTGGTAAATTCTTTAGGTCCCCCAATTATTTTTTTTTTTTTGTGAAGATGTTATGTATAGCTGAGAAATATGTAAATTTCTTTCTATTTCCAGTCAGTAAGCACCAAAGTTCAAACATCTCTAATTTTCTAAGGTCCTATTTAGGTCCTTTCCTTATTTTTCATTTATCTTTTGATTAAACTTAATCTAAGTTTGAAAAGGGCATAATATAATCTTTCACAATTAGTCATTGCTACTATTTCCCCTACAAGTTGCTTAACTTTTCCTTTATATACTTAGATGCTATACTACTAACTACATGCAAAATGAGTATTTATATAGATTCATAATGGTCATTTTCCTGCTCATATTTTCTCTCTCTCTCTCTGTCTCTGTCTCTCTCTCTCTCTCTTTGTGTGTCTGAAATCATGTTTGCTCTTTTTTTTTTTTTTTTGAGTTTGGTTGAACCATAAAAGATTTTACTATTGTTATTTATTTTGATTACAAGTAAATCTTTGTGTTGAAATGTTCTGGTAAACAATATCTAGTTGGATCTTGCTTTTTAATTAGCTCTATTATCCTCTTTCATTTTATAGGTGAGTTATCCTGTTCACATTCACAATTAAATTTTTTTGTGTATTTCCCTCCATTCTATTCTCTTGTATCTATTCTTCTTTTTTCCCATAATTTCTCTTTACAAAGAAGGTTGTAAAAATGAAGTAGTTTGCTTGACATTGTGATTTTGTAAGTGAAACTCCCTGTTTAGTCTTTTTTACAACTTGTCTTTCTCTTTACCCTAATTTTGGTTTCTGTTAAAAAAAACAACAACTTTTTTCTTTCCTTATAAATCCTCTTTTTAAATTCTTTCCTCCAATATTTGAGTTTGTTTTGCTTCTGATTATGCTTTGTTTGATCTGCTCTCCTAGAATGCTTTCTATACCTGTCTTATTCTTGCTTCTATAGTGACAGGTAGATAGAATAGTAGATATAGCACTGAACCTGGAGTTAGGAAAAACCCAGTTCAAATCTGGCCTTAAATGTTTTCTAACTGAATGACTCTGGACAAGTAACTTCTGTCTGTTTGTTTCTTGAAGTGAAATTGAGACTCATCATATCACCTATTTCCCAGGGTTGTGAAGGTCAATTCAGATAATATTTGTAAAGCACCAAACACAGATGTTTAACAAAGGTTTCTTCCTTTTCCTTCACTCTTCTGCTCCCCAACTATTACCTTTTAAAATTTAATGTATTTCTATACTGAAATCTCTAATTATCTTCAATATTTCTTCATTTGACTCAGAAATGACCTTCATACGTCTTCATTCTTCCCATTCCTTTCTCTATGTTTATGTACTCTTTTTCTTATGCACCTCTATTATACAATAATGATTTTCTTCCTTGATATGGTCCTCCATTCCTCCCATTTTTCTTTTGCTAAGATTATTTAAATAGAATAAAATTATACACAGACTCTTTGTCATTTAAAAAAATTAATAATATTTTATTTCCCCCAAGTACATGTTAAAACAGGTTAACATTAAAAAGTTTTGGGGTTCAAATTCTATCTTTCCTTCCTCGTTCTCCTCACTCCCTGAGATACTAACAATCTTTATATATATAATACATGTGCAACATTTCCATATAAATGGTCTTGTACAAGAATATTCAAACAAGGAAAGGAAGGAAAGAAGGAAAAAAGAAAAAAAATTATAGTTTAGTTGTTTCTTATCTCCCTATTAACTTGTAAACAGTTCATCTCTACATACTCCCTTTCACTTAAACTTAAACATGTAAACAGTCATGTATACCTTTTTATATTTCTCTTGGTGCACTTATCCTTTTTGCAAATTCTTTGAAATTTTCTTTCTCAAAAATTAGGTACACATTAGAATATTGCCAAATTTCTTTTTGTTGCCTACGTTAAATCCCAAGCTTTGGTGTTCACTTCCTATTCCCCAAGCTACAAAACTACCACATAAGCTTTCTCTTTGTTTTCTTATGAATCATAAGAGTAGAGGTCCTGAAAAAAATCTCCCCCATTTGTTTCTCTACTCTTTAGAGGATGAAATTAACATTAAAAGAAGTCAAAAAAGTATTAGCTGTTTTGAATTTTGGCAGGGAGACCACTAGCAGATGTCTGGTTTCTAGTTATTACATCCTGCCTCTGTGCCAGCCTTGTGATTTATTTCCTATACTTATAATTTGTTTTTTTACTTTTGTCCAGGTTTACTTCTGTCCAACAATAAAATTGCTTCATAACCCAATATATGCCATATTTCTTCATTCTCTCCCAGCAATTTTACATTTTTCTGTTACTTTGGAATTAAGTATATCTTTCTAGTGCTTTATTCCAGTCAATGGAGTTCCCAAGTGTCACTGACACCTACAAAGCCAAATTGCTTCCTAGAATTAACATCTCTAATTTATTTTGTTTGTTAGTCATACTTCAGGCACTTATCAGCTCTTATCTGAACTACTGCAATAGCCTTTTCTGATTCAAACTTTTTTATTCAAATCGTTCTCCGCATTGCTTCCAAAGTGATTTTCCTACAGAATAGGTCTGACCATATCATCATCTAATAATAATAATGATGATGGCTTTGCTAACTTTTTTCCAGAGCAGTAGCTATGTTCCAGGCACTGTGCTAAGTTCTTTACAAACATTATTTCATTTCTTCCTAGGGACAATCCTGGGTACATGGGACCTTATTCCCATATACATGTCCCTAGGGACAACAAATAGGGTACATGACAGCTCTCAAGATCACATAGCCAGGGTCGGAGCCTGGATTTGAATTTGAGGCCAGCCAGTCTATCCATTGCATCATTACTTTCCCAGTAAACTAACTTCCTCCTCAATAAACTCTATTCCCTATTTCTCTAGAAGAACATATAAACTCCTATTTGACATTTAAAGCCATTAATAACTTGACTTCAGGCTATTTTTCCAGTTTTGTTATAAATTATTCCCTTTCATGAATTCAAGATTATACAAAAATTTGTCTTTCCTGACTGTTCCTCCTACATGGTTCTCTCAATGGTATTATAATCGAATAAGGGAAAATGGCATGTTGATACTGGGTGCTCTTCCTTTTTCCTTTGCATTTACTCTGTGCTTCCCAAGACTAGAATGCATTGCCTTATAACATCCATCTCTTAGATTCTCTAGTCTCCTCCAAAGCATAGTTCAAAGACTAACTTCTATAGGAAACTTTTCTCTCTCCCATGTTCCACTTGCTAATGCTTTCCTTTCACAATATGTATTTTGTATTAATCTATTGTATTGAGCAAAAGTTCAAATAAAATTCCTAGAAGAAATCAAGCAAGAGGTTTTTTTTTTAAACAAATACAATATTTTTATAAATAAAATGAGAGGATAGAGAAAACAATTTAAAAAGAAGTGAGATCTATAGAAGACATAATAAGAAAGGGAATTAACAGCTTGATATAAGAGGTACATACTTTGTTCAAACAAAATTTCTTAAAACTACCATGGACTAAATAGAAGCCATGAACTCCATGAAGCAACAAGAAATATTAAAATGAATTTTTTTAAAAAGAGAGAGAGAGAGAGAAGAGAATATAAGCACCTCTTCCTCACTTCACATGCCACTAGCAGCCAGGCTGTTCTAGCAGATCCAAGGACATCACACAGACTTACATCAAAACTCATCCCTAAAAACTGGGACATTGATGCATTGTTGGTGGAGTTGTGAACGAATCCAACCATTTTGGAGAGTAGTTTGGAACTATGCTCAAAAAGTTATCAAACTGTGCATACCCTTTGATCCAGCAGTGTTACTACTGGGATTATATCCCAGAGATTATAAAGAAGGGAAAGGGACCTGTATGTGCACGAATGTTTGTGGCAGCCCTTTTTGTAGTGGCTAGAAACTGGAAACTGAATGGTTGTCCATCAGTTGGAGAATGGCTGAATAAATTGTGGTATATGAATATTATGGAATATTACTGTTCTGTAAGAAATGACCAACAGGATAATTTCAGAAAGGCCTGGAGAGACTTACACGAACTGATGCTGAGTGAAATGAGCAGGACCAGGAGATCATTATATACTTCAACAACAATACTGTATGATGACCAGTTCTGATGGACCAGGCCATCCTCAGCAACGAGATCAACCAAATCATTTCCAATGGAGCAGTAATGAACTGAACCAGCTATGCCCAGAAAAAGAACTCTGGGAGATGACTAAAAACCATTACATTGAATTCCCAATCCCTATATCTATGCACACCTGCATTTTTGATTTCCTTCACAAGCTAATTGTACAATATTTCAGAGTCTGATTCTTTTTGTACAGCAAAATAACGGTTTGGTCATGTATACTTATTGTGTATCTAATTTATATTTTAATATATTTAACATCTACTGGTCATCCTACCATCTAGGGAGGGTGGGGGTAAGAGGTGAAAAATTGGAACAAGAGGTTTGGCAATTGTTAATGCTGTAAAGTTACCCATGTATATATCCTGTAAATAAAAGGCTATTAAATTAAAAAAAAAAAAAAAAAACTCATCCCTACATCTTGATCTTGCCTTTCTCTTTCCAGTGCCATATTTTCCAGTGAAAATTAGTTGGGGTCTCAATAGCCAGTTTAGATACATCATTTTTAGGATCAAAAGCCTGCTTGGGTCTAAAGACTAAAAGCTCTGAACTTTTAGTGCCAGTCTAGAGAACTGAAAAAAACGCAAGTAGAACAGGTCACTAGAATAGCTATGAAGTTGTGGAGTATTCCACCAAATCTGAGGGAAGAGCACATCTAGCTGTACCAGATCTGACAACTCAACAATCAGCTGGACAAAGACCTAGGCTGATGAATCATGAACTGCCCAGTGTGGGAAGAGGCTGAGATGCTTATGATCCAGCTTCAAAAGAAATTACAGTGTTAGTGGACTGAGTTAGAAGTGAGCAATAAGGAAAATAAAGGGGGAATAGAGAAAACTGAAAGCACCAAAAATTTCAGGAAGAAGGAAACTCAAAGACCCTAAATATAAGTAGATGAATCAATAGAATGAATTATGGCCTCCAGAATTAGTAAACACATTCAGAAATGTAAGAATAAATACTGAAAAGAAAAAAAGGGAAATAATCCAGTATGATTAAACAGAGGATACTGTGAATTTAAAGAGAACATGGAACTATAACACGCTTGAGTGGTTTAAAAGAAAAATGAGAATCATGAAAATGTTATTTAAGTCCTACAGAGCAAAAATATTGCAATATTCTGAAATGGGAAACAAAAGATAACAATAGATTGGTAATGCAAATATCTACTCATCAAGGACAATTTAGAAGAAGAGAAGCAAAAGACAATTACATTATAAGAATATTGACAGGTTTTATTAGCAAAACATATGATCTTGAAGGCAGAATGTTTAGAGACAACTTAAGAATCATATATATATATATATATCTCAGAACAACATGGCAGAACAAAAAACTTAAACATCATAATGAAGGGGAAAAAAAATTAAGAGCCTGCCAGAAGTTATGCATAAATAAAATGAAATTCTAATCAGAAGAATTCAGATTCCAGGAAACAAAATCCAAGGTTGCAGATTCCACACATGTGATAATTAAATTGAACAATTCAATTCATATATAAATTTTACCAGTTATCAGGAGAAAAACTTCAAATAAAAAGCACAGGATATGTTAATCCTCACCTATGAGGAAATGAAATGAATTCTTTTCCTTTTTTTTTTTTTTTTGGGGGGGGAAGGAGGAATTTAAGGGTTAAGTGACTTGTCCATGGTGTCAAAGGCCAGTTTTGAACTCAGGTGCTCCTGATTCCAGGGCCAAGGCCAGTGCTTTATCCATTGTGCCACCTAGCTGCCCTAAATAAGGTGTTTCTAAGTAGCAATGGTGTTCAGAATGCATTCCAAGGGGACTTATCTTTTATATTTGAGCTTAATTATATAGAACAAAAAATGAATGTTCAATAATTAAGAAAAACTTGAAATATTTTATAAAGAAAACTAGAACTCAGAAGATTATTTCCTTTTAGAACACCCCAAACAACAGAAATACAGAAAGAATAAATACTGTACAGTGGCCAAGGATAGATAGCAATAGCTATGGAGTGATAACTGAGAACGCCTTAAGAGGCTTTTTTTTAATGTACGGGAAGAACCAAGGTTGTGGTGGAAATCTGATTGAAGTAACAATGATGAGGCAGAAAGGAGCATTATGGACAGAATCTGGCGACATCCTGCCCACGGGTGAATCAATACTTTGTGTGGTTACCTTACCACATGGGAAAAAACATAAAAGAGGGAAAGGAGAACAGGGGCAAGGAAAGGAGTGTGTAATGTGCCAGGGTCAAATCAAGAGCTAACAATAAAGGGAAGGTGATTTTTATGGTGTCAGAAAGAGAAGATCCTACAGGGGGGATTAGGTAAAAAAAAGGAGAGGTAATATTGAAAAGGGTGGTGGAAGGAAGGAGGTCTTACTTTGTATGTGGGAGGGGATTCTCACTAGAGAATGCTTTTATGGGTGAAAAGAAATGGGAGAGCATGAGGATGAGAAAGACATTTTTTTAAGACAAATGTAGACAAAAAGGTCAATAGGATAGAGTTTATATCAGTACTGGAGGAGGATCTCTACCACTGAGTATACCTTTCTGATGTCTATAATCATTGACATTGTTCTGGAAGTAAGGTGCCATGGAAAAAGGGAATCCATGGGGGGTAAGTCCCACAAGGTAGTCATAAAGCAGAGAATGAGGGTCTCGAGTAAATAGAAAGCAAAGATGAATAATGAAGAGAATGAAAAAAAATCCTTTTTGGAAAGGGGCACAAAATGAAATTCTAAAAGGAAAGTAATAAAGAAGGATAGCTTGAAGTGGACAAAAAAGATGAGGAAGAATTATATAACCAAATAAAAGCAGGATAGAAAAAGGAACTAATAAACAAAACCCTTAGGGGAAAGAAGGGTTCAAGGATGAGAGGAAGAGACCCAATGGGAATTGAGCTATCTTGAGAGATAGACAGATAGAGAGAGCGAGAGAGAAAAGAGAGAGAGAGACAGAGACACACAGAGAGAGACAGAGAGACAGAAAGAGACAGAGACAGAGAGAAAGACAGAGACAGAGAGACAGACAGAGAGAGAGAGAGAGAGAGAGAGAGAGAGAGAGAGAGAGATTGAGATTAAAGTAAAGAAGCATAATACAGTGTTTACACCAGAAGATGGGGGGGGGTAATTATAAATTGAATGTTGCCCTATTTCAGGATCTCAGGAAGACACTAGAGACCTGACAGTTTTTAGGGTTAGCAAAATTTTTCTCATTCAGGGAAAAGTCTGATTAATTCCCCTCTGGGAAGCTCTAGTCTGAGCTCTGCACGTTCCTGGCCTCATTTGGGCGTAAGAACAGTAGAATGCTATCAACTCAGCCCTGATTAGTAAACTAGATATCTCTGCCAGCTCAGAATGATATAACTGCAGTGATTCCTGCTCTGGTTATTTTCCTGTGGACTTCAGAGTGGCCTAGATGTTGCTGAAAGATAAACTGATTTGCTGGTAGGGTCTGAATCACACAGCTGTTTCTTGCTTCTGAACTTATTCAGGACTTCCCTGGCCAGGAATATCACCCTAGCACAAATCCTCATTTTAATCCTTTAGATTTGTTATTTGGAACTGGGGAGAAGACAGCAAAGCAGACAGACAGTTTGTTACCTGTTTCTGCATCCTATGTGCAGTGCACTGGGATAGCTCTGAAATCTTTTCTTGCTGTGGGTACTAGAGTGTTCCACTTTCACAGCCCTGGTCCATAGTGTTTGCTGACCTCTTTGTTTCCCTGTATCTTGTCTGGATAAATTACTCATGGAGAATTTTTCTGTATTTTTCTATCAGGATTTGGTTTGTTGCATTTTGTTTCTTCTCTCTCTGTCTTGCTCTCTCTTTCTGTGTGTGTGTGTGTGTGTGTGTGTGTGTGTGTGTGTATCTGTGTCTCTGTGTTTCTCTCTGGCTCTGTCTGTCTATCTCCCCCTCTCGGTCTCTCTTTGTCTGTGTCTGTTTGTCTGTCTGTCTCTTTGTCTCTGTCTCTTTCTCTAAAGGATATTAATAGAGATTAAGTGGCTTGCCCAAGGTCATACAGCTAGTGTTTAAGGCCAGATTTGAACTCATGTTCTCCTGACTTGAGGGTCATTGCTCTATCCACTGCACTACCTAACTGCCCTCATGGTGTATTTTCTAAATATTTTTGGAGGAGTCTTCTTTGTGTGTGTGTGTGGTGGTGGTAGGGGAAGGGAGAGGAGCACATTGAACTACTTTCTGTTACTCTGTCATTTTTCACAGTTAAAACTTAATAGACCATGTAAATTGATTGATACTTTATGAATCTTAGGCTGAGACTTATTTTTTTACTTGGGGGAAGAGAGAGTGTTCTTTTTTCTTGAATTTTGTCTCCTGTATACTTCTAGTTGTTTCGACCACTATTCTTTCCACATTGTTGCTATTCTTGGTGATATCTAACTTTCCCCTCAGATCCCTCATCTTCTCTTCCTTCATCTCCTCCTCCTCAAATCCTTCTACTTGTCTTTCTCCTTCAGTTTTCCTTAAGAATAAATCTTTCTTCATACTGTCTTCCACTCTTAGCTTTGTTCTTTTTTCCTCCTTCAAGTTGAAAGTATTTCTTCAAAGATAGTGCAAAACTATGGAAAGAGCTCTAGACTATTTAAATTAAAGATTTGGGGTTTCAATCTTTCCTTTTTAGTGTATTGCCTATAAAATTGGCAATACTTGCTAATTGGTGCCTATAAGGCAAATCGCTTGACCTCATTCAAGTTAGATTAGTTTAGTTTTTTTCTTAAAAGGCATTGATACTCACCCAGCAATTGATCAGCTCCTCAGCCTAAAATCTCAGGCTGTTGACATCCTTTCCTAAATGCTATATAGACACTGATGCTTGATTGGTAGGAAATGACCAGGAATATAGGGAAAGGAACTATTAACCTTAGCCACTCAATGTGTTCTCATTTCATATTGTTGACTATCTTGCTATAGCTAAGTAAATGTTTTATTGTTCACCACTGAATAACTTTAGAATTTCTCATTTGATTACAGTATCAAATGTGAACTGCTAGAGTACTAAAGGTGAAGTTCCTTTGACTCATAGCTATTCTCTTTGACTCTCCTCTATCTTAAACCGCCTACTTTATCCAATCCAGACTTTTTTTCCCCTTGATAGTATTAAACCAAACTTTCTGTCTCTGTCTCTGTCTCTTTCCCTCTCTCCCCCTTCCTCCCTCCCTTTCTGCCTCTCCTTCCCCTCCCTCCCTCCTTCTCTTTCTCTTCTTCTCTCCTTGTTTCCTTCTCTCTCTCTCTCTCTCTCTCTCTCTCTCTCTCTCTTTCTCTCTCTCTCTCTCCTATCCTTTATTCTCTCAGGGTTCTAGCATCTCTACTAGACAGGTTAATTTATTGGCTTTCTAGGCCTGTCCTCAAAAGGACAGCTACAATCTTTTCCCACTATCAGTCATTGGCTTGGTTAGGTGATACTCTGCCTTTTTTAGCTAGTGTACTGGAGAAATATTTCAACTAGGGCAGCAAACCTTAACTTAACTTTGGCAAAAGTTCTGACTCTCAGCTCTAAAGCAGTTTTTCACTTCTATGCAGGAGATAGGAAAGGTCTTGCCTCTCTTAATTGACAATTTTTTTCTTAGCTCAAACCTCCTTCCTTCTATGAACAATGGTTGCCTTTGAGCAATTTATTTTACTTAATTTCATTTCATATTCCTTTGTGAATCTTATGAATTAATGAATATATAAGGCATTTAACAAATGCTTTATATATTCATTGATTCATATGCTCTGCACTTGATGGATACAAATAAAAAAGATGATCCCTTGAGAAGCCCTCATTTCATGGGGAAAATAACACATGTGAAAGATTTCAACTGAAAGTTTGGTGGAAAGGTCCCATGGTCCTTAGGATTCAGCAGCAAAACAGATATTAATGCCTCTTTAATATCATTTTCACCAATAAAGTGATATTAATTTCTGATGTTTAACCATTTGGTAGTGCCAAGGATTTTGCTATCAAGAAATTTTCTTTTCTGGATCTTCAGTAGCCAGGACTGTGGACAAAGATTTCAATGCAGTCTATGTCCTCTTCCTAAACAATTGAGGTATTCAAATTTCCTCCCATTTTTCGGGTGGAGATTGCCTACAGTACAATTCATACCACTTAGCTTAACATCTTATTCTAAGAAGAGACAAAACTAATAGAAGCTGGAAAACAGAATTGGAATATCTAATTCTGTTCAAATTATAAACAACCTTTGAATACACAGGCTAATGGAGAGGACTTGTGCAGATCATGCAAAACAAGATCATTACAGAATAATTTCAGATTGCCTATTTTATAATGATTTCTTAACATTTAGACCAGAATTTGTATTTGTCTTATCTTCTGGAAATTTGTAATATTTAAACCAAATATTGAATCCTAATATCTTTTTCCATTTTTTCCCTATTTAGCTAGGAATAAGTCTTTTTGTGGAAATAAATACTTCTAACAGCAATGGGGACCATTGTTTCCTAAGTGGATCCCTTACACAAAGTACTTGGGTCACATGCATTTTTTTTCACAGAAATTATTTATAGCTAAAAGGAACAATTTACAATTTGAGAAAAGAACTAATAGACATTAAGAAGTTGGAGTTTGACCTTATGTCTAGAAGATGAAGCTGACTCCCCATGATAGTTGTCAGATTAAAAAAACCTAGAAACCCTGTGACTTAATAGCAATAGATAAGGACACTTTTCTTTAAATGGAATTGTAACCCTCTTCTCCCATACTAACTATTCCAGGTCATTGCAATCAGTGAGTAGGTTCCTATCATGGAAATGGAATATTTATCATATGATCGACACTACTCATGCAAGCAATATTATGTTCAGAATATGTTATTGCCATTAAACTACATCTAGATCTTATCAAGGTGACCTGATGATATTAGGGTCCCTACTTTCAGATCATACCTTTTTACTTCCTACACAAAAGAAACTCCCTATCAAATCAAGGGAATAATATTTTACTACTGCTCCATGTGTCACAAGAGATTCCTCTGTCCTCCCCACCCAGGAACACTTGATAGGGGACGCTGAGGATATAACACAATAGCCTGGCAGTGCTAACTCAGACTCTCCACATTACTGTGTGGAAATTGTGGTAGCTCAATATTAGTTGGTATTTCTGTCTTGTGAACAATGTATTCAAGTGATAGATTCATCATGGAAGACCCTCAGTATATTTAAATCATTTCCAAAACCAAAAGTTTTGAGTTACTGCTCATACAAGGATATAATTTCATATTGTTAGTGATCAATAATATCCTCATAAAAATGGTCCTTTTCATCTTACATACTAGCTCCCCTGGAGTACTTTGATATGTTTTGGCTGTAATCTTGTACCTTTATAATTTCTCAATCCATCTCACATCAGCTTGTGGAATCACATATGTCAGAATGTTCTTTTCCCTTATTTTCTTTTAGGGTAAAATTCATATCTATACTGCCTTTCAGCTCTAATTGGATGGCTAGTCAGAGATGACTATTTCAGTCTTTTAGTCTAATTATCAGTCCTTTCACTAGTTGGAAGAACAGTATTTCTAGTGTTATACTTCTTACCACCATGTAACCCTTATAGACATATAGAGTTCTGCAATAACAATTTGACTCCCCAATCCATCTTAAACCTCCCCAGCCACTCAACCCATGTTTTCACTCTCAGTGCCTTCTTGTGCTCATCTCCTACAGTATGGTGCCAGTGGTAGATGGCTACCTGGGGAAGCTGGAGGCCAACTGGAAGAGTCTGAATGGAGTCCCCTGGCACATGATCTGTTTCTTCCGGGCTGCTTGAAAAAATTTCTCTTTGATTTGGAAGCTGTGGATCTTGGCAACCATATTTCTGGGTGAGTTTAACCTGTTGTTCCTCTCTGGTGTTTTCCTATGGATTCTAGTATTTTTTACTTTGTCTTCTGGTCCTTTACTTTTGGACAATTTTATTTTATGAGTGAAAAGAAAAATAAAAAGATTTTAAACTTGATATCTACTGCTACTGTCCCATGGCTAAAATGTTCTGCTTCCTTGCTGACTTCTAGATTCCCTTCTTTCCTTAAAGACTCAATTGAAATTTCGCTGCTATAGAAGGTCTTTCCTAGTCTTTTCCTTCACCACCAGCTGCTAATCACTTCTTTAAGAGATTACTTTCTTTTTATACAGTGTGTGTATCTGCATAGTTTCTATATTATCTTCCTCATTAGAATGTGGAAACAGGAACGACGTTTTTGCCTTTTTTGTATCTTCTGCATTTAGCACAGTGCCTGTTATATAGTAAGTTTTTAAATGCTTGTTGACTGAATGAATGACTAAAAGTGCTAGAAAAACAGAAACTGAGATTACAGTCTATTTGTCAGTAAATGTCCCTATATAGTTTTCCAGTACTTCCTTTGCTGTCTTCTTATATGTCATTCCCTGAAGAGTTCATGACTGATTTTTTAAAAAATATATTTTACATATCAAAAAGACTATCACCCTTAGGAATAAGAAATTAATAAAGAAAAAAATACTAGTGAAAAACAAATGCTAATTTTCTTTTGTTGCTTTCACTACCACCCCCAGATAGATAAAATTCTATTTAAATTATTTCTTGAATATATCCTAAATGCTCCAAAGATATTATGAAGCTATTTGAAGATCTGCAACATATTTCATTACATTGTCTTTACAATTTGGTTAATAATTTGATATACTGTAACGTATTAAGTCATTCCCCAACTGTTGGACATCTACCCAATTTCTAATTATTTGCTACTACCCAAAGAACTGCTACAAACATTTTTGCACATGTGGGTCCTTTTCCCTCTTTTATGAGCTCTTTGGGATACAGATCCAGTAGAGACACTGATGTCTCTGCTGATTAATCTACTATTGATCTGATGGATCAAAGGATATGCACAGTGTGATAGTCCTTAGGACATAGTTCCAAATTGCTCTCCTGAATGGTTGAATCAGTTCATAATTCCACCAACAATGCATTACTATCCCAGTTTTCCCATATCCCCTCCAGCATTCATCAATATCTTTTCCTGCCTTCTTAGCCAATCTGAGAGATGTGTAGTGATACCTCAGAGTTGTCTTAATTTACATTTCTCTAATCAATAGTGATTTAGAGCTTTTTTTTCAAGTGACTAGAAAAAGCTTTCATTTTTTCATTTGAAAATTGTCTGTTCATATCCTTTGATTGCTTATTATTTCTATATGTTTTAGAAATGAAATCTGTATCAGAAACACTGGATGTAACAATTTTTTTCTAGCTTCTTTTACTTCTCTTAATCTTAGCTTAGTTTTGTTTGTGCAAAATGTTCTTAATTTAATATAATTAAAATTATCCATTTTGAATTTTATAATGTTCTCCAGTTCTTCTTTGGTCATATATTCCTTCTTTCTCCACAGATCTGAAAGGTAGACTATCCCTTGTTCTCCTAATTTGCTTATACCTCTTGAACCCATTTATCTTGTACAGGGTATAAGATGTTGGTCACTATCTAATTTCTGCCTTAGTATTTTCCAGGGTTTTTTGGTTTTTTTTTTTTCTTAGCAATATTTGTCAAATAGTGAATTATTATTTCAGAAGCTGGAGTCTTTGGGTTGATCAAACTTTAGATTACTATAGTCACTGACTATTATGTCTTGTGAACCTAATCTATTCCACTGATCGACTACTTTATTTTTTTTTCCCCTGAGACAATTGGGGTTAAGTGACTTGCCCAAGGTCACATAGCTAGGAAATTTCTTAGCCAGTACCAAATGGTTTTGATGACTGCTGCTTTATAACATACTTTTAGTTGGATACATCTAGGCAACTTTCCTTTACATTTTGAATAATTTGATTAATTTAGGTAGAATTGTCATTTTTATTATATTAGCTTGGCCTATTCATGAACATTTGATATACTTCTAATTGTTTAGATCTAATTTTATTTGTGTGAAAAGTGTTTTATAATTCTGTTAATATAGTTCCTGGCTTTGTTTTGGCAGGTAGACTCCCAAAATATTTCTACAGTTATTTTAAATGGGATTTCTCTTTCTATCTCTTGCTGTTGGGCTTTGTTGGTAACAAATAGAAATGCTGATTTATGTGTATTTATTTTATATCCTGCAACTTTGCTAAAGCTGTTAATTGTTTCTAGTAGTTTTTTAGTTGATTCTTTAAATATACTGTCATATCATCTGCAAAGAGTGATAGCTTTATTTTCTCATTATCTACTGTAATTCCTTAAATTTTTTTTTTTTTAAATGTTAAAGCTAACGTTTTTGGCACAATATTGAATAATGGTGACTATCTTGTTTCACACCTGATCTTATTGGGAATGGTTCCAGTTTATCCCTATAACATATGATGTTTGCTACTTATTTTAAGGAAAATTCCATTTAACCCTATGCTCTCTAGTGTTTTTAATAGAAATGGGTGTTTTGCCAAATGCTTTTTCTGCATCTATTTGAGATAATTGTAGGATTTCTGTTAGCTTGATTATTGATATGGTCAACTATGCTGATAGTTTTCCTAATAAACCAGGAAACCAGCCCTGCATTACTGGTATAAATCCCCCTTGGCCATAATGCATTATCTTAGTGATAAGTTGCAGTAATCCCTTTGCTAATTTTTGCATCAATATTCAGTAGGAAATTTGGCCCATAATTTTCTTTCTCTGTTTTGGCCCTTCCTGAGTTAGGTGTTAGTACCATATTTGTGTCATAGAAAGAATTTGGCAGGACTCCTCCAGTTTTTCCAAATTGTTTATGAAGTAATAGAATTAATTGATATTTATTTTCAAAATATATGCCTAGATAGTTCTCAACATTTATCCTTGCAAAAACTGTGTTCTAAATTTTTATTCCTCTCTTCCCCCATTCCCTCCTCTAGACAGCAAGTAATTCAATATATGTTAAACACATGCAATTCTTTTGTACCTATTTCTACATTTATCATGCCGCACCAGACAAATCAGATCAAAAAAGAAAAAAAATGAGAAAGAAAATAAAACAAACAAACAGTAACAAAAAAGATGAAAATACTATTTTGTGACCCACACTCAGTCCCCACAGTCTTTTCTGTGGATACAGAGTATTCTCTCCATCACAATTCAATTGTATTTGGCCTGAATTACCTCACTGCTGAAAAGAGTCGCATGCATCAGAGTTGATCATCATATAATCTTGTTGCTGTGCATAATGTTCTCTTGGTTCTACTTCACTTAGCAGCGGTTCATGTAAATCTCTCCAGGTCTGAAATCATTCTGCTGATCATTTGTTACAGAAAAATAATGTTCCTTAACCTTCATATACCATAACTTATTCTGCCATTTCCTAACGATGGGTATCCACTCAATTTCCAGTTCCTTGTCACTACAAAAAGGGCTACTATAAACATTTTTGCACATGTAGGTTCTTTTCCCTTTTTTATGATCTCTTTGGGATATAGACCCACCAAGAGACTGCTGATCAAAGGATATGCACAGTTTGATAGTCTTTAGGGGATAGTTCCAAATTGATCTCCAGAATAGTTGGATTCAGTTCAAAACTCCATCAACAAAGTATTCGGGTCCTAGTTTCCTCAATCCCCTCTAACATTTATCATTATATTTTCCTATCATCCTAACCAATATAAGAAGTGTGTGGTGGTACCTCAGAGTTGTCTTAATTCACATTTCTCTAATCAGTAGTGATTTTAAGCATTTTTTCATGTGATTAGAAATGATTTTAATTTTTTCATTTGAAAATTGTCTGTTTGTATCATTTGATTACTTATCAATTGGGAATGACTCATATTCTTATACATTTGAGTCAATTCTGTATTTATTTTAGAAATGAGGCCTTTATCAGACTCTTTGGATGTAAAAATTTCCCCCAGTTTTCAGCTCCCCATCTAATTTTGCTGAATTGATTTTGTTTGTACAAACCCTTTTTAATTTAATATAATCAAAATAATCCACTTACCATCTCATAATGTTCTCTAGTCCTTCTTTAGCTATTTCTGCATTTGGTTGTGAGGTTTTCATACTCTAATACATCGTTAATTTTTGTGTAGCTGCCATGCACCGCTGAGAAAAAGGTATATTCCTTTCTTTCCCTGTTCAAAATTCTTCAAAAATCTAGCATACTTAACTTTTCCAAAATTCTATTCATTTCTCTAATTTCTTTCTTGTTTGGTTAGATTTCTGTTACAAAGTTCTGATAGAGAGATTGATATTCTCTACTAGTATAATTTTGTTGTCTATTTCTTCTTGCAATTCACTTTATATGTTTAGTACTGATATTACCTCATTATCAATGGTACCTTTTAGCAATATGTAGTTTTCTTCATTACCTATTTTAATTAGATATATCATATTTTAAGTGCTTTGATCCTTTAATGTAGAACCTGCTAGATCCTAGGCAATCCTGATTGTGGTTCCTCTACATTTGAATTGCTTCTTTCTAGCTGCTTACAGTATTTTCTCCTTGATTGAGTAATTCTGGAATTTAGCTCCTTTAATCCTTGGAGTTTTCATTTTTCTTTCAGGAAGCAATTGGTGAATTCTTTCAATGACTATTTTACCCTCTGGTTCTAAGATAACAGGGCAGTTTTTTTTTTTTTTTTTTTTTTTTATGATTTCTTGAAAGATGTTGTCCAGTCTCTTTTTTTCATTGTGGCTTTCTGATAGTTCAATAATTTTTAGATTGTCTCTCCTTGGTCGATTTTCCTGGTCAGTTGTTTTTCCAATGAGGCATTTTACATTTTCTTCTATTTTTTTATTTTTAAAAATTTTGTTTGACTGATTCTTGATGTTTTAGTGTGTCATTCACTTCCACTTCTCAAATTGTAATTTTTAATGAATTATTTTCTTCAGTTAGCTTTTTAACCTTTTACATTTAGCCAATTATGATTTTAAAAGAGATGTTTCTTTCTATGTATATATATATATATATATATATTCCTTTTCACTAAGTTTATTTATTTATCTATCTATCTACCTATCTATTTATTTTGCTGAAGCAATTGGGGTTAAGAGACTTGCCCAGGAACACATAGCTAGAAAATGTTAAGTATCTGATATCAGATTTGAACTCAGGTCCTCCTGAATTCAAGGTTGGTGTTCTATCCACTGTGCCACCTAGCTGCCCCAAGTTTATTGTTTTAAGGAATTTTTTCTTCAATACATTTTTCCTATTTTGCCAAATTTATTTTTTAAGGGGTTTTCTTCAGTTAATTTCTCTACTTCCTTTTCCAAGCTGTTGGCTTTTTTCTCCAAACTTTCACAATTCTCCTGCACTGCTCTCATTTCTTTTCCCTATTTTTCTTCTATCTCACTTTTAAGACCCTTTTTTCCTCTTCTAAGAGAATCTTTTGACTGGAAACCAATTCAAACCCTCTTTGAGGCTTTATCTGAAGGCATTTTGCCTTTGCTTTCCTCTTCTGAGTTTATATTTTGATATTCCTTTCTCCATAGTAGCTCTTTATAGTCAGAACTCTTTTTTGCTTTTTTGCTCATTTTTAAAGGTTGAATTTAGGGCATCCTAGGGCACAGGGGAGATTATGCTGATCATTCTCTACAGGAGGTTAGGGACTTCTCACAGATGGTGCTGGAATAAGTGGTGCTGCAAGGTTTCCCGACTGTGCTAGATAGACTTGGCTAAGTCCTTGGCTAAGTTGTGCTGGGATTTGGGGGCTTACAATTTGTCTTCTATAATTACATTGATGGTCTCACAGCTGGTCTTCTCATCCATTGGCCTTCTGAACCAGGATAGAGTAGCCAATGCTACTGTATTTTGGCTAAGAGCCTCTGCTAGATTCCTTTCCCAGGCCTCTACACTGCATCTGTGCTGGGCCACATTCCCTCCTGTTCAATTGAGACAGACCTTTCCTGAGCTCCTTTCAAGATATTTTAAGCTTAAAAATTATTATACTCCAAATATTTATGGTTTATGTCACTCCAAAATTCATTTAGAGGTTTGATCTAGGGTTGATTCTGAGGGAAGCTGGGGAGAGCTAAGGCAATGTCCTCTCTACTCTCAGTCATCTTGGCTCTTTCCCCTAATTCTACCTTATTGTCTCTACAACTCTTTTTAATGTTCTAATGGAAATTTAGCATTCCACACTAATTAAAATTTTTTTGAATAATTTTTTACACTTCAAAAGTTCTACTTTATGACAATTTAAAATGTATGTGGGGTTTTTTTTGTGATTCATTTATTTTTAAAGAAACAGTTATATAACGGGAACAGAAGTATCAAGACAAAGTATTAGAGGAAAATGTAAGGATGTAAGGAAGGAATGCTTGATTGAGTTGGAGGTGGTGGAGGGGATGAGCAGGCTTCATTGGTACTTGTGATATTCCCAGAAACAGGTGAAAGACTTCAATAGCTAGAGTTTCAGGAAGCAGAGAATAGAAGTTGCAAGGTGAGATTGGTTAACAGTTTAGTTTGTCTGAACACAGAGCATATAAAAGAGAAACATGCTTAATAATATTGGAGGTTGGAAACACATTGTAAAAGATCTTTACTGCTGGACTAATATGCTTGCCTTTTATCTTAGAGATGTCACTATATTTGGAACTAAAGAATTTAGGTTAAAATTTTGGCTCTATTTTTTACTACCTATGTGATCTGGGCAAAAAAAAACATGTCCTTCAAGGGTTTCAGTTTACTCATTTCCAAGGTCCCTGATGATGCATGGAACTGTTGAAGGTTTTTAAGTCAAGTAGTAAGTGGACTAGTCGTATTCAAACATTAGGAAGATGGTTTTGACAGATGTATAAAAAATAGATTAGAAAGATGGAAGGCAACCCAGAAGTAATGGGGCCTGAACTTAGTTGGCGATGCTATGTGTCAGATGTGAGAAATTTTATGGAAGGAGAAATTTATAGAACCTGATTATGTGAGTAATAAAAAAGAAGAAGAATTGAAATAAGTATGAGGTTTTGAGCCTTGGTGACATGGATGAACGTGGCCCTCCCAACAGAGGTAGATTAGTTCTGAGCTGGAACAGATAATGAGTTCAAATTAATGACTAGTTATTTTGTTTATTTTGAAAGCTTCCTCTGCTAGCACATATTAAGAATTAGAAAAATTTAAGGAAGACATTTCTATATTTGTTTCTATATGTTATAATTCCGTGAATGATTTGTTGTTTTATTTTATTATTTTCTGATATATTCACAATTTGTTACAAAGTTTAAACTTGTAACATCTTGAGAATTTTTTGTAGCCTCTATTGTTATCTGCACAGATTTTGCTAATGGAGTTATTTTATCAATAAATCTAGTCCTTACAGCAAGCTTGATGGATCTTCTGCAGTTCACTAGTAAGTTTGTCTGAAAGTTTAAAAAAATTGTAAGATATAGTTACTTCAGAAAGCTTATAAATGTATTTAACAAAATGGTACTGTCACATATGAATTGTTGAAGAAGTAATTGTTCAAATGTATAATGCTAGCTTAAATGCAGTTATGGTTTAGAGAAAAGAAAAACAAAGTCTTTATTGAGGGAATGATACCTGAACTGACCTGAAAAATAGGTTCTAAAAATATTCATAAGCCAAGAAGGAAGTCTATTCCAGGTAGGGAAAGCAGCAGGACTAAAGACTGTTATGAAAATATCCAATGATTTGTTTATAGGTATTGCTGCCAATGATAGTCATTCTTACACAGAGACATTTTAAGTCAATGTTTTTAATATACTTGGAGCATGGGCTCAGGATTCTAAATACCTACTGAGATATAGATGAATCTTCAGGACTTTACAGTTACTATTTACAGCAGAGAAGGGGGAAAAAAGATATAGTTATCCAAAAGGAAAGGTGAAGATTTACATTTCAAAGATAACTTGTAAAATGTATAGCAGACTAATGGAGAAGGAAGTTTATATCTGAAAAATGATAGGAGAAAAATTATAGGTGGTAAATTGATAATACTGGTTCATTTATCAAATGGTTATCTTAAAACAGAGCCAGAGTTCTTTTACTCCTTACTGGTTAATCATCTTGAGTTTATTTTTGGAAGCTACAGTTTAATGTCATACCATAAAGAAAGCCTCAGCCAGGGATATGATTTTTCCTTACAATTAAAATAGCTAGGCTGGAGCTAAGTAGAAAACTCTTATGACATTAACTCTCTTCCTTCTCCCTACCCTTTTTAGCCATAGATTGAAATGAAATCCCATATTCTTTTTTTTTTTTAGATTTAAGTTCATTTATTTCTCCCCCTCATATATATGTTTCTTTATTCATTTAAGAAAATAAAATTTACATTTAAGAAAATAAATGTAAAATTTATATTGAATATATATTGAAATATTGAAAATATTGAATTGCTATTCAATAAAAAGATAATAAATGGTTCATTGAGATTGATCTTAAAATTCTTGCAAATTCATTTATAAAAGTGGATAGTGCCATTTAGATGTCTAAATAAATTGATGCATGTCAGACAACTGAACTACATTTCTAAATAAAAAGCAGTGTGACCATATTCTTATACATCCTGTCAATCTCCTCTGGGTGCCTCAGTATTAATTTTATGACAAACATTTCCAAAAACAATTACAAGTATTGGTTAGTATTGAGTACAATAGTAAAACAAGAGCAACATAATAAAAAGCATATCATAATTTCCTTAGTTTAGCCCATTTTAGCCATCCAACCCCAAATATTCAGAAAATAGCATATTTCTTATTCTGTTATGCATTTAGTCATCCCATGAAGACATTCACTTCTGGGAATTTCCCTTGGAAATTCATTGACAAAGGGGTCTGTCCTAGACTAATGTTTACAAAATATCCAATTCAATTTAATCATCCCGATCCTTAATTAGAACATCTGTTGTTAGTAGTACCTGGAATAGGTCTCATTTCCAAGGTACTTTTGGAGAGGTGTTCCTTTCAAATAGATCTATCTCCCAGTTTCTAAGCCACTTGCAGAAGTTACCCAGGTAATGTTATTTAAACTTGCTAGTGCTAAGACTTAGTATAATTGAGTAGAATCTGAAAAAAAATCCAGTCATACTGATCTTCCAGCAATTAGTATAGGAGATGAAAAACAGTTCAGATCTTATGGAGCTAACCTTATAAACAATAGGGTCATGGAAAGAGCATTAAATTAGAATATTTATACTTGATTTTAAAGTCAAGAATTTCAATCTCCTCATATAACCTATTTTATATTTGCTTGAATGCACTATATAATATGAATAATAGTATTCATAAACCAGACAGATTTTGAAAAATAAGTCCCTTTTGTATCCTGATATTATTAGTGAGAACTCAAGACAGAAAAAAAAATCTTCCATTTAGCAACAGCTCACGAAATAAGATACAAAATATTTTTAAGCAAGTTGAATCTTTATTTTAAAAACTTATTTACCTTATTAAAACCTGTTTCTTATAATTACTCATTAGTATTCATCCTAATTTGAAAACTGCCCTTTTAAATCAATTAGACCAGACTAAGGATTTCAATTGTAGACTATAATTATCTCTTTTTCTGGAGCTTCTACAGAGGAGTCTCTGTAAGGTACAAAGCACAGGCCTTAGTTATAATTATCTAACTCCAATAGAAATTTGGCAAGTAGAATATATGTATATGTCTCTGATTTTGTGGGGGTTTTATCTTTTCTTTGTCATAGATGGCAAATTCTGGTTTGAAATTCTAGTCTTTATTTAGCTTTATGAATTCAAGTTCTGAGGAGCTCCTGTGTTCCTTAGTGGAGTCTGAATAGCAGTATTAGGAACTCACTACATGGAGAAAATGACCAGTGATAGGAAGGGGAATCTAAGCCTGATATGATTATCCAAAATTTTTTGGAGTTGTGGCAACTCTTGACCTTACTAAATATAGTGTACCAGCCAAGGACAGTGGTACTCTGGTCCATAGCATGCTCCTCAGTAGGGCAAAGCCAAGCCTCTTCTGAGTATCCTAGTGTGCTAGCACTCAGGCCCATGATCCTACTCCTGATACTGACCCAGCATAGAATAGTGACCATTATCTTGTCCAGGCATTTGACATGGCAAAAGAAGTATTAGACACACACAGGTCCCTTGGATCTCTTCCTTTAAAAATGTCTATTCATATCCTCTGATTTTTTCCTTTTTTTTCCTAAAAAAAGGGTAAATAATTTAAAAATTTTAATTGCCCACAAGATGAAGAGAAAAATTAAATAACTGAAAAAGAGTCCTGCCTTAATTTGTAGGTTTGGTATCAGAAATCTAAGAATGATCAGGAATTGTCTGGAAATAAACACATTTTAAAGGAGGATTCCTTGATTATTTCTAAATAGCAAAAAAGTATCAGAGGCTGTTCTTTTGAATACCAGCTTTTCTCATAAAGGCTATTGTCAAGAGCCTCTACTTTTCCACACAGGAGAAAGTCTTAGTTTCATCCAACTCTCAATGGAGTAGCTACTAATACAACCCCATCACCTTGGACAAACAGCATTGGAATGTTCCAATTGGTTGATTATAGATATCCTCACAAGTTTCTTCATCAATTTCTATAGTTGTCACAGTCTCTTCTACTTCTCCCAAAATCACATTTAATAAGCATACAATTTTCCTCGTAGTTCTTGGTCATTTCTCATTTTCACATAAATTTGTTCATCTAGACTGAGCCTAATGAGATCCAGGGGATCCTCTTCAGTATTGGCGGTCTTTTCCTGATCCGTATCATCTGCCATGTTTCAAATCTGTTTCCCCTAACTTTTTGTGAGTTAGACACTGGCTTCTCCATCCAATGTTTATTATTTGAACTCATTATGTCTAGTCTCCTTCCTTTTTTCATCATAAGGTTCTCTGATTATATCTTTTATATTTCTTCTTTATTTAAATTCTTTTTTGTTATAGTCAGTTCTAATGCATATTTGGAAAAAGTGAATTTATTTTACTACAATTGATACATTAGAGAACAATCTGAAATAATGTAAAAGAACTTTTTTCAAATTTTTGTCTTTGAGAAACACCTAGAAAGTTGCATCATTTCATAATAGCTCACAAGTTGCAGCCTTTCCAACACTCACTTTCACAAGCAAATTTCAGGTCCTTTTATAGATGAAAATGCAGTGTTTATTATCTATCTTTTAGTGCAGGAGGAGGTTTAAGAGGAGGAGCAGGAGGGCTTATTTGCAATGATATAATTCTAACCTCACTCCCTAACATTTACTCCTCACCACCTTCTTCATCAGTGTCCCTGCTATGGAATTGCTACAATGGTTACCTTCTCAGCCTTTGGTATAGACTTCATCAGCATGGAATCATGTACAAATCAAGCAGCAGCCAAAGGCTGCCACAATTTCTTAGTCATTTATAATTTTGCTGCCATTTTTATTAGATTATTTACTATTCTTTTTAAATGTGTCAATGATGAAATTTTTGAGTCTAACTCAGTTTCCCTCAGAAGCTTTTTTTTTTTTTTTTATTACATGGTTTTGATACCATTTTGACTTTTAGGAATACATATATGCATTATAGCAGAACTGATTACAATATGTTACAGTCTGCTTATGTACACTTATTCATGGATCTGTTGTGTTTTTAGGCTGAAAGCTATGTTTTAGCCAAACTGGATAAGTAACTATTCTCAATTCAAGCTGTACACTTTTTTTTTTTAACAGCTTAATAAATATTTATATTGATTTTTGACATAATCTTGTTCACTTATATGTGTTTTAAAATTTTATCAATTTCTAATTTTTGGAATAAAACTAATATTTCCATAACATAGTATGATAAAAAAGATCACTAGACATAAAATTGCAAATCTATTATGTACAACTTGCTATTCCTTTTAAATATATAATAAAGTTATCATATAATTTTTTCCCTTTTTTCTTCCCTCTTCCCATCCTAAAGATGATTACCATTAGATACCAGATAGATACACATATGTATATATTATTATATGTGCATATGTATGTGAAATTATTCCATATATCTAGTAATTAGCTTTTTCTCTGGATGCAAAATAGCATCTTTTTATGTTTTTATTTTTAATTTGTATATTTATCATAATCAAAATAAATGACAGGCACTCAAAGTCATTTTTAAACAATACTTTCCATGTCTTTCTAAGATCATTGCGTTTGTCATAAACTTTTTACCTTATTTTTTTCTCACACTGTCTCCTATGTTAACCTCTTTCTCCACTGCCATTTAATTTCCTATCCATTCTTTTCAACCTAACTCAAAATTCTACCTTTTCAATAGAAGCCTTCTCTCTTCCTCCTTACCACCCCATGCCAGAAGTAGTGAATTTTCCCATCTTCCTAATCACATAGCACTTTGGTTAAACATCTTTAATGACTTTAGTATGTACTATTTTATAAAATAATCTAGGAAGTAATTGTAAAGTATTACAAGTGTTTGCATATGTCAGAATCAATACTCAAATATCAACTTTTTCTTAGTTCAGGTTCAATATTGGGAGAAAATATGAGGCTCTCAAAAGTCATTGAATATTTAAGACAAAGAGGTTTACTTTGCCTTAATGATGCAAGAATATGCAACAAGAATGAAGTGGCATTTAGCTCCCACAGATGTTGTCCACTCCTCTCCATATGGAAACTCATCAAGTCATCACGGTAGGAGACAGTGATTCTCATGGATTCCAGAAAGCTGCCACCAAGTCTGTAGAGCACAGAAGAGGGAAAGGGATACATTTTATGACCTTAGATAAATAGGCAGCTAGATCAAAGAATTGAGGTGGGAATAGTTTTGTCCTTTATTCCATGCTGGATTGAGAAAAGGCTGTAGAGGTAAATGAAGATGAATCAGCCAGTGCCAATGTGCCAATCAAATTCTTGGGGTTCCTTTGTCTTCACTGAGGTAAAGTTGCCTCATATAGTGAGAAGGAAAGAAGCTGTGCTGAAGAGATGCTGTCTCATTATAGATGGTCAAAAGACAATTGATGATGAGAGTAGAGCCCAGAAGAGAATTTAAAACTAAACAAATAGTTTTGAGAATCATTTGCACAAAATTAAAAGTTGAACCCATGAGACCTGAGGAAGTCATCAAGTGAGATAATTAAGAGGGAGAAGAGAAGATGGCCCAATAGAGAACTTTGGGGGATACCCACGTGGGATTCTGTCAAGTAAAACATTGCTTCCATTTGTTTTTTTTTTTTTCTTATTTGTATAATGGAGATAATAATCATTCCTACTTCACAATACTCATTTAAGCTAACAAAACAAAACAAAAAGCCTGCAGGTACAGACACACAGGGATACTTTTTAATATTAGTATCTAAAGCCAAAAGCAACAATCATGTGTGATGGGAATACTCTAGCAGCTTTCCCAATAAATATTGAAATGTGGTAAGGTTGGCTACTCTTTCTAGGGATAATACTTCCTATTATTAGCAATAGCAATGAAGTGAGAAAAAGAAATTAAAGGCATAAGGACAGTTAAAGAAAAAAACAACTATATCTTTTTTTGTTAAAACATGATGGTTTACTTAGCAAGTTTTAAAAAATCAGCAAAGAAATTAATGCAGAGTAGATTAACAGTGCAGGTTATAAAACAAATGCAAAAATTGATAGCATTTACATAAATCAAAAATAAAATTCAAGAGGCAATGATGGAAAGGGAATTTCCATTTGAAATACTTGCAAAATGAATAAAATATCTGAAAGTCAATCTATCACAGTAAAATCAATTCAAGTATTAAAAAATGCTTGTTAAAAAAAAGACAACAGTTTAAATAGTTGAAAGAAAATTAAGAGCTTCTCATTGGGCCAAACCAATATAATAAAAATGGCAATATGACCAAAGTTCATTTGTTTTAATGTGACATGGAAAGGAATACTTTATATAATGAAATAAAATATTAAAATATTAATTTATGGGGACTAAAGAACTATCAAAGGAAATAATTTTAAAAGGTAGGAATAAGGAAGAGATATTACTTCCTTATAGTCCTCAAACTGCAGTAAAAAAAACCAAGTAATAATCAAAATCATTTAGGATTGGGAAAAAAAAAGAAAAATATTTTAATGGAATGGACTAGTAAAAGGAGAATGGGAAGAGAATAAAAAACTCCTTATTTAATAAAAACTGGGAAAACTGGAAAGCATGTATGAGTCTAGGAGCAGCAATCTTATATGTATCTCAGAGTTCTTCACAACCTGACCAGCAACCATGTGCAAGGTTGTATTTTCTCCTGTTCCAAAATGGAAACTGTCAAGAATCAACTGATTGTGGATGCCCTAAAAAAAAGACCAGATTCCCCCTCACAAGCTCACTGTTACTGCAGTTGGTATAATTGGCATGGCATGTATCATCAGTATATCAATGAAGGATTTGACTGATGAACTTATCTTAGTTGATATCATAGAAGACAAACTAAGGGGGAAAATGAATAATTTCCAACATGGCAGCCATTTCTCAGAACACCAAAGATTATCTTTGGCAAAGACTATCCTATGACTACAGATGCAAAGTTGGTTGTTTTTACAGCTTGGGGTACACTATCATGAGTGAGAAAGTCATCTGAATTTGGTCCAGTATAATGTGAATAGCTTTAAATTCACCACTTCTAATATTGTTTAAAATAGCCCTAATTGCAAGCTGCTTGTTGATTCTAATTCAATGGATATTTTAACATATGTGACATGGATGCAAAGTGGTTTTTCTAAAAATCATGCTATTGGAAGTGGTTGCAATCTACATTCTGCTTATTTCCATTACTTAATGGAGTAAAGAGTCAGTGTCTACTCTTCAAGTTATCATGGATAGGTCCTTGGGGAAATCTCTCTAAGAATACTATAATGTTCCTGTTTGGGGTAGTATGAATGTTGCCAGTGTCTTGCTAAAGAAAAAAATCTTCATCCTGCTTAGGAACTGATGCTGATTCAGAGAATTCAAAAGATCTTCATAAATAGGTGGTTAAAGTCCTTATGAGAGATCAAGCTGGGCCATTGACTTGTCTGTAATAGATCTGGCAAAAAGTATATGAAAAATATTAGGAGAGTACTTCCAATTTCTACCATGTTAAAGGCCTATATGATTTTAATGATAATGTCTTCCTCAGTATCCCTGTATCTTGAGTCAGAATGGGATTTCAGATATGGGAAAGATAAATCTCTAAAGGAGGTTTATTTAAAGAAGAGTACAGATACAATTTGGGGAATCCAGAAGGAGGTGTAATTTTAAAGCTTTTTAATTTGCTAACACTTTACTGTCTAGAGAACATGACACTTATGTGATTATGTATGATGAATTTTTCAAGAATTTTCAAATTCTTCCTCTGATTAATGATTAAACACCAGTGTAAAATCTATGAATACTCCCTAATTTCCTCCTAAAATTAGAAATAGAAAATAATACTGGGAAATAATATGGCGACTCCTATTTGTTAAACTCTGTTGTTTGTATAGTGATGCAGATATGATTTTTCTTGTTAAAGTCAGCATCCCATAGGTGTATAAGTACCTACCTTGTAAGTGCCATAACTTCCCTTAAGTCTTTTGGTTCCTGGATATAAAACACCATAGAGTAGTAATATTTTGCTGATGAACTGATTACCTTTGTGACCCCTCTGTTTAGGCTCTTCATCATGGCCTCACATCACCTTTTCAGATGACTCAATTATATTTATTAAGGCAAACAGTACCTTTTGAAGTATTGAGGCAATTAAATGATTTGTCCAGAGTCACACAGCTAGGAAGTGTCTGAGGTTGAATTTGAACTTAAATTCTCCTGATTTCAGGTTCAGTGTTCTCTCCACTTTATTACAATGAATAATGAGAAATATAACCAAATAAGCCTTCCCCCCACTCTTTTCCTTGTGAATATGTTTGAGTTCATATATTCTTACATATTTGAGTTCAAATAAAAAAAAGTGATAAAGTCAAATTAGCTGTATGACAATGAATAAGTCATTTAACCCCGTTTCCCTCAAATTTTCTCATCTGTAAAATGAATCAGAGAAGGAAGGCCAACCACTCCTGTATTTTTGCCAAGAAAACTCCAAAATGGAATCACTGAGAGTCAGACAGGATTGGAACAACTCAACAAAAACAACCTCTTCTTTTCAGTGCATCATGAGAAAGAATATCCTGCTATATTTTCTATTTTCTATTTCTTAGACAAATACATACCACATCAAATCCATGGTATACATTTATGTATGTATACAGAGCATATATATACATTCCCTTAAATATATAAGTGAATAGGAACATTTATGCATAATATATATTTATGCATATAGAGCATACATTTCTAGTCCATTATCATGTAAGCATGTATAGTATATTCATATATTACTAAAAATATAATAATAAATAGTACTTACATAAGACCTAATACACACATATATATATCTTAACCAAAAATATTCATATATCACATGAGACATGTATATATTACATAAAACATTAACTGTTGGCATTCATAGATTTTACATCCCTGATAGATTACATCCAAAGATAGATCATAAACCTTATATTACTAGCAGATCTTAACTTTTAATAATACCTTAAATCTCACCTTGTGAAAAACTACCATCACATCTCTTGAAGGTTTATGTTCCTTTGGAGGAAGTCCATAAATTGCTGATGTATCTGTATTTCTTTGACTGGTTACTAGTTGCTACTTCAGGTCCATTATAACCCTAATTCAACTAAACTATACTTAAAGTGATAAAAGCACTGGCTCTGGAATTTGAGGATCTAAATCAGACTCTGTCTCTAATGCCCACTACCTCTTAGCACCAAGTCGTAAGACTTCATAAGTCCCAGTTTTCTTATCTATAAAATGATGGGATGGGGATTGTATCAGATGGCAGTCCTTTTTAGTTTTAGATCTATTTCTCCATTTTTATTGTTTACCATTTCAAAATATTGCTGTTTTCAATTTTTATTTTTTCTGTATTAGCTAAGATGAAGAATGTGATTATGAGATATCCATTTAAATAGGATAGTTTTGTGTTTTCAGTAATGGAAAAGAGGGGAAAGCTGGTTGAATAGAGACTAATTTGGAGGTTAGTACAATAGTACATCTAGGTAGGAGGTAAAGAAGTTCTAAAATTGGATGATAGTTATGTTAGCAAAGAGGCGCTTTATAGGTAGAGTTGGAGTTACAATCAACAAGATTGTCAAGTCATTGTCAATTACCCCACAGGAAATAGGTATACTTCAGAGACCCACAATAAACCAGAGTTCAATTTAATTACTCACATTTAATTCAATTACCCCATAGGAAATATTAAAAATAGGATGAGAAATAGAGAAAAAAAATGAAGTTGATTGTGAGGTTGCAGGCCCGGGAAATTGGATGAATAGTTGTGCCCTTAAAAGAAATAAAAAAGTTTAGAAAAGGTTTTTGGGGAAATACAAATTTTATTTTGGACACTACTGAACAGAGATCCAGGTAGAGAGGTTTAATAGGTGGTAATATGACAATGAGTTCATGAGAGAGAGAAAGGCCAGATATTTAGATGTGATTAGTTTGAAAAGATAAAGAACACGAATTTTGATGAGGAAGAGAGTTCATATTATATAATATGAATATATTAATATAAATACCCTTCAACATTTGCCCTTGTTAGTGTCCTCCATAAAAAGAGTATTTCATTCAATGAAGGCAAAATACAGTGGGACTAGAACTCCTCTTTATTACTTTGTATCTTTGGATTGTTGAATATAAAAAGTATTTCCTTAGTAGAGCAAAATGTCTTAAATATTCTTCTCCAAGGTATCCACCATACACATATTAAAATAATTTAAAATTCCTTGAAAGAGGTCATGATAGAGGTAACTTTGCTTAATAACCTTCTGATTATTGATATCAACTGAGGTGTAAAAAAGGGAGATATTCGCTAAAGGTGTTTGTTATCATAGCAGATACATAGTGCAGAATCCAAAGAAAAGTTGAATTTTTTAAAGATAGTGAGGTCCTGCAGATACACTTATTTATGATGTTGTCCTAATTGCATCGTGCCTTGGTATACTGCAGAGACCCACAATAAACCAGAGTTCAATTTAATTACTCACATTTAATTCAATTACCCCACAGGAAATTTAGTAAATTTTAATAATTTAATAATTCAATTAATAGTTAATTAAATTATTAATTTTATTATCTATGCAGAAAATCCTGAGTGAATATAAGAAGTCTTATTTTCAAACCATGACATATACTTGGATTGATAACTCCCTAAGCTGCTACATTAGCACATACATGTTTTTAAAAAATTAAAATCAATTTATTATTGATTCAATAATTACTTTTTCTCTTTTTTATATTTAATATTTTATTTTCCCCAATTACATGTAAAACAAATTTTAACATTTGTTTTTATAATCTTGAGTTCCAGATTCTCTCCCTTCTTCCTTCTCCTCCAACCCCATTTTAAAAGGCTCATGTGAAATGATGTAAAACATTTCCATACAAGTCATTTTGCAAAAGAAACTATAGATCTCCTCTTCCCCAAAGAAAACACTCAAGAAAAATAAATTTGGAAAAAGTATACTTCAACCTATATTCACACACAATCAGTTTTTTCTCTGGGTATGGATAGCATTTTTTATCACAAGTCTTTCAGAATAGTCTTGAATCATTGTATTGCTGAGAATAGCAAATTATTCCCAGGTGATCATCCCACAATATTACTATTATTTTGTACACAGTACATTTCATTTCATGGAGGACTTTTGAGGTTTTTCTGAGAACATCTTGCTCCTCATTTGTTATAGAACAATAGTATCCCATCATAATTCCACAAATTATTCAGCCACTCCTCAATTGATAGTCACTCTCTTATTTTTCAATTCTTTTCCCTAAGGAAAGAGCTGACACATATACTGTAGACAAGAAACTTCCAAAAGATAGGTCTGGAGCAGGAAAGGGAGAGCAAATTTTACCTTTGGGAAATTACAAACTTCTCTCTGAAATAAAGGGCCATCTTCTCATCTTCTAGTGACACTAAATTTCTGCAAATTGAGGAATACCACCATTTCCAGAAAATTAAAGTTTCAGAAATGAGGGTAAGATATTAATAGGCTGTAGGTAGAGAAGCAATGAAAAGCAGAGAAAAATATAATACAGAGATGTGAGCCAATCATGAGTGAAGTAAAGACCTGGTATATACTCAATGCCAAGATAGTTTTTTTATAATAGCTTTTTAATTTTCAAAATACATGCAAAAATAGTTTTTAATACTCACCCTTGCAAAATCTTGTGTTCTCCTTCCCTTTCCTCTTTCTCCTCCCCAAAATAGCAAGTAATTCATTATAGGTAAAATATGTGCAATTCTTCTAAGCATATTTCTGCATTTATCATGCTGTATAAAAAAAAATCAGATGAAAAGGAAAAAAAAAAAAAATGAGAGGAAAAAAAAAACAAGCCAATAAATAGCCAAAACAAAAAAAGTGCCAATAATATGTTGTGTTCCACATTTAGTCCCCATAATCCTTTCTCTGGGTGCAAAGGGCTCTCTATATTATAAGTCTATTGGAATTGAATGCCAAGAGATCTTGAGGAAGGTTCCCTGTATCTTGGAGTGAGTGACCTCTTATGGAAGATTTACAGGGAAATATGGACAGATTTGTGAAGGACAAGTAGGCAAAGAGAAGGCACAGTTTACACTTTGGGATAGATTAACAACATCAATAAGATGAGTCAAGTTCTTTTTATCTTCCTTTTTTTAAATTAAATTATTTTTAGTCATCAAAATTTTAAAATATTTATGTTAATGTCTTATTCCTCTGTTAGGTTGAAAATCCCTTGAAGGCAGAGAATTTGTTGTTCTTCTCATTTGTATTTTTAGTATCTAGCACAGTTACTTGAACGTGATTTAGACCAAATAGTTTTAAATTGAATTCTGGATTGAAATATATATATATATATATTCCTTCACTAAATGGAAGCAAAACATGGTTGTTGTTCAATAAATATTGTTCTCTTTCTTAAATTCATATATTAAATAAAAAAGGAGCTTATACTCAACTGATTGGTTGGTAAAAGTACATTAAAAAAAGAACTTCTCTTTTAGTCCCTTTAAAATTTTTTTTACTATTTATTTGAATTAGTAAATAGAATAAAAAAGGTATCTTCAAATAGAATCTTTTTTTACATGGAAAGGAACTTTAAATAATTCTGATTTTTTTCAAGATTAACTCCTTTTGTGTTGTATGTTCTGATCAGTCAGGTAATTTATAAAACCTATTACCAATTACTTTAAACAATTATTATCCAGTGTTTATTTTTGTCACTTTTGTGTAACAATGGGTGAAATGTTAGACATATGGAACTCTCATAAATGGTAACAGTATAAGGTTAGTAAGCCTATGTTTTTATTGGAATGATTTGTTTTGAGGAGTAGTGGAGGATATGGCATTTTAACTAATTATAAAATGCCATGGATGAAATTACATGAAAATAAATTTATAGGTGGAAGAAATTTAATTTTAGTGAGGGATAGTTTAAATATAGATTTTTATAAAGGTTTTTACTATTTGTACAAGCAGATTCATAACTTTCATTTTTCTAGAGTACATTTTTCAAAATAGATTTTCAATCCCCATAAAAAAAATCGCTTACTACAGTTGAATGCATGGAAAAATTTATAAAATTCTAAACAAAGTTTTTTTTTTTAATGCAAAAGTTGCACGATTTTATGAATGGAATTGTTTTTTTTTTTTTTTTTTAATATGGAGAAAATAATGGAGGAGTGAAGAAATAACCTAAAATTCTAATGTCCCATGTAGTCCTGAAGCTCTGATCATAAAACTCCCATCTTAAAGTGGTATACAACTATTTTGAAGAGGAGAACTTAATGAGATCATGCATTCCCTATTGGCAAAATGGTTTATAGGATGGCAGAGAGTCAGGAATCATTGAGTCTTAAGTAGAGATGCAGATGTTGATATTGTCTGAAAAGTAGAGCCAAATTTATAGTCTTATAGTTCTAAGAGCAAGAGAAAAATTGAACAAACGAAGCTTTTGTGATTATATATCAGTTGAGAAATGATTTTCATTCATCTTCTATCATTTAAATTTGATTTTTTTAAAAAAGAAGTTTTATTCGTGTGCTGTTTTTTTTTTTTTTCCACATTGCCAACATTTACAGATAAGCCCGACTGCAAGAGTAGTTTCATAACACAGTAGAACAGCTAAGGAAAACGAATATAAAAACATCTTCTGAAAATTCATGAATCATTTTATATCTGTAGCAGTTTTCTGACCTACATTAAAAAAAATTAATGGTGATCTATTTTATCTCCCTTTCATCCCTCCTCCATTAGAAAAAAAAGAAAAAAACCTAACAAATATGCATTGTGAAGCAAAACAAATTTCTTCAACAACTATATACAGCTTTATCCTGTTTCCTGAATCTATCACCTTTTTTCAGTGAAGAATGTGCTTTATCACTGGTCTTTTGAAATCTATAGCTCATTTTCAATTTTTTTTCTCTATAGTATTATTGTATAAATCATTCTCCTGTTTCTGCCCATATTATAATTTATTGGTTTATACAAGTCTTCAAAATTGTTCCTTTTTATCTTATGATCTTATAGCATAATGTTCTCTTCTTCTGAGTTTACTCAATCAGTTCACAGTTCACTTAAGTCTTCATTTTTTTTTTTAAATCACCTATTTTCTTATTTATAGGACAAGAAAAATTTTTTCATATCCATACCATAATTTGTTCAGTCCTTTCTCCACTGGAGATCCCTCATTTTCTAGTTGTTTCTTTTCCCCACCAATATATTTTTGTAAAAAAACAAAACAACTTTTTCCTCTTTCTTTGTTCCACTTTGGTTTAGGCCTACTAGGGGTAATAGGACACATACTGTTCCATAACTTTTTGTATATCATTCTTAAATGTTTTCCAGAATGGTTGTATTTATTCACAGATTCACTAATAGCTTAACAGTGTGCCTCAAAAATTTTCCTTTTTTGTCTTCTGTGCTTCTTTGGTAATACAAGGTAGAAAAAGAATTGGAGCTTATTTTGTATGGGTAGTGTGTTGGCCCAAATCCAATTCACCCCATTTGTTAGCCAATTTTCTCAATTTATTTGGTCAAATTGTGAACCTTTATCCCAGTAGGTGGGTGTCTTTGTTTACTGAATATTTACTACCAGGGTATTTTTGCATTTGTATATTGTATACCCAATTTGCTACAATCATCAATCTTCCTTTTTGTCCATACCAATTGTTTATAATTTCTTATTTGAGATGAGGCACTGTGCCTTTTCCTATTTCTCTTGATATTCTTGATCTTTTTTTTCCTCCCTAGAGGTATCTATGTGGTACAATGCATAAGAACATTGAACACGGCATCAACAAGATTATATGACAATCAATACTGATGGATGACCCTTTTCAACAATAAGGGGATTCAGTCCAATTCCCATAGTCTTGTGAAGAGAGCCATCTGCACCCAGAGAGAGGAATGTGGAGAATAAATGTGGATCATAACAGATTTTCACTTTTTTTGTTGACTTTGTTTTCTTTTTCATTTCATTTCCCCCCTTTTTGATCTGTTTTTTCTTGTGCAACATGATAAATGTGGAAAATATGTAGAAGAATGCACATGTTTAATTTATAACATACTTGCCATCTAGGGGAGGGGGTGGGGGAAAGAAGGGAAAAAACATTTTGCAAGGGCTAATGCTGAAAACTATGCATATATTTTGAAAATAAAAAGCTTTGAGAGGGGGAGGGAAGGAAGGAGGGCCTCTTTTACCTAGTTTAAAAAATCAGTTTCTGAGAGGAAGATCCTCAGTTTCTGGCCAAAACACAGTCATTATCTACACTACATGTTTTTACCATCAAAAGTCACACATCATAGGTATCTGATAACTTTCTTTCCTTCTTTCCTCCATATGTATTTCATCATTAGTTTTCCTTTTATAAAATAATCCTTTTCAAACTTGATTAGTATGACAATAAATAAGTAAATTTAGTTAGAAATTGTCAACCATATTTGTTCATCATACTCATAAACAATTAATTTCTTTATTAAAGTTTTTTATTTCCAAAACACATGCATGACTAATGAAGAAAAATTTATGTAGTTTATATCAATACTTTTAAAGCTTTTTAATTTTCAAAAGATATGCATGGACAATTTTTCAACATTAATCCTTGTAAAACCTTGTGTTCCAATTTTCCCCTCCTTTCCCCCATACTCTCCCCTAGATAGCAAGCAATGCAGTATGTTAAACATGATAAAAATATACATTAAATCCAAAATAAGCACAAATATTTATATAATTATCTTGATGCACAAGAAAAATCAGATCAAAAAGAGAAAAAACGAGAAAGAAAATAAAATGTGTTGGAATCTTTACAAAGTGTTAAGACTGTTGATAAGTTGATAGACAATAGTTATCTGATTTGGCATGGTTCAGTGTGATTGATTTGATCTTAAGAGTTATTTTGGGCCAGAACTTGAAACAAGGTATTAAGTGGAACTGATAGAACAATGCTTGTGTTCACACCTTTAGAGAGCTCATAAGTATCTAAGTACTCAATGGAGTTTATACATTTAGGTTAGGGTTTTGCACTCTGGGAGATAACCCAGAATCCCTCTCCCTCTAGAAGGCGGAGTTAACCTTTGGGAGATCACACATATAGAGGGAACTCTTGGAGCTTGGGGACTGACTGGAGATACTTAGTTGAGTTAGTTTCTTGAGGAGTTACTAGAAACTCTGGGAGCTCGAAAGAGGTTTACTTGGAGTCGGAGAGAGCTCTTGGAACCCACAAGCTCTATCTTCGAGGCAAGAGATTCATTGCATCTTCTACCTTGGTGCTGGCTGGAGGCTGAAGAAAGCAGACGCAGAAGCCAAGGACAAAGCTGCAAGATCTCTTGGAGCCAGGCAGAGATAGGCCTCAACTAAGCAGGCTAATTTGGAAGGAGAAATAAACGTTTGCACTTTTACCAGCTGGCTGCGATTTTGGAGTAATTATTTATTTCAACTGAGACTAAGGCTGCCTACAGAAAACATTCACAAAAATGCAAGCAAACAATAAAAAGTGAAAATGCTGTTGTGACCGGCACTCAGTTCCCATAATCCTTTCTCTGGATATATCTGACTCTCTTCATCACAATGGAAATGGCCTCAATCATTTCATTGTTGCCAACAGTCATATCCATCATAATTGCCATGTACAATGATCTCCTGGTTCTGTTCATTTCACTCAGCACCAGTTCAAGTAAGTCTCCCCAGGCCTTTTTGAAATCATCCTGCTGATAATTTCTTATAAAACAATAATATTCCATCACATTCACATACTCTAACTTATTCAGCCATTCTCCAATTGATGGGCATCCCCTCAGTTTCCAGCTTCTTCCTACTACAAAAAGGGCTGCTACAAACATTTTTGCCCATGTTTCCCTTTCCCTCTTAAGATCTCTTTGGGATATAATCCCAATAGGAACACAGCTGGATCAAGGGGTATGCAGTTTGATAGCCCTTTGGGCATAATTCCAAATTGCTCTCCAGAATGGTTGAATCAGTTCACAACTCTACTAACAATGTAAGTAATTAATATTTTACCAAATTGGGTACCTGTTGAGGCCATTCTTGCACTCAACTACTGCTCCTATCCCGAATTTCTAGACCTGATCAGAGGTCTGGTAAATATGTCACTCTTACCTCTGTTTTGAGATCCTCAGAAGTCCTCCCACTACTATCTCATGTGAATGCAGCTAGAGCACAATAGAGCACCCAAGAGTTTTGGCAAACAAGCTTAGACTTTATTCAGGTGGTTTACATCTCACTCTATGACCTCCTGCACTCTCAGTACCTCTGCCCAAGCCAAGCTCCAGGTGGAAAAAGAGCATGAAAAAGGGTGGAGTCCTTCCTCCTCCAAGCTTATATGGAACCTATGTGTCACAGACACAAACAAGCCAATCGATGATGAAGATTACATCCCGAACTTGAGATCTCAGAGTGAGATTTTAGGATTCCTGCCGTGGCTGAAGGTCCCACCCAGGAAGGAAGTCCCCAAGTACTCAACTCCAATCACATATGGGGAACTTGCATCTCAATTGAGCTTGCCTGACCTTTCTAATGGACCCTTACAAATCCCCTTTCTTTCAAAGAGGGGACTGCTCATCCCATATCAAGCTACTTAGCATCAGCTATAGTTTGATCAATGAGAGCACTCAGTACCCATGCTCAAACAGGCAGAAAGCAACAGACCAATTAATCCACTCAGTAGAGTCATGCCCAAGGAGAGAAGATACCAAAGAGGCAGGATGTCAATGAGATAGGATGTCACAATACTAGTGCACTTGCATACATGACACTTGTCACAATTCTAGATTACAATTCTAGCTTATCACAATTCTAATGCACTTGCAATAGTGACACTTGTCACAATTCTATTGCACTTGTGTACATCTTTTGAAAGAAATCAGAGACAAAAGGTGCAAAACACAAATAAAGGTGCACATAAGCAAAGTCATGTCCTGTAACATTGTCTCAATCACATTAACAGATGGGTGTGTTGGTTTTTCACCCACTAATTTAAAGGTATAGTCCTTAAATAGAAAACATAGGGCAAAGCCTCTCCCCAGGCCACCAAATGACGAGTAGCCATGGGAGAAGCAAGCAGGCCCACTGTCCATTTACAATCTGCTTATATTGCACATCACTCAAGACAGTCCATTTCAGCTGCTACACCGGAGCTGTGTCTGATGTCTTTGGTGTCAGGGTCAGGAGGGACATTGCTGCCATCAGCGTCTGGAGGGATGCTGACATCTGGCTGGTCCCTCTGGCTGTTGTCTGGTCCTTCTCTTGGATCCCCAAGTCACAAATGTCTCTGGAGGGGATCCACTCCTCTGCTGTTAGGTCTGTCTCTAGAATGAAAGAAATGTACCCCGGGGCCCCAAACCCTGACCCAATTTGGGCCTTTCCACATCACTGTGGAAAGTTCTTGTCAAAAGGACAAAAGTCAGAGAAAAGTCAATCTGTCACTTAGCTGCACTTTCTGTATATGCCAGAAGTACATTGTAAAATCAAAATAATTTAAAATTGCAAGCAATCACATGTATGTATTGCCACATCTTGTGCATATCCCAAAATTCCCTTCTCTTGTTTAAAAGAGAACATCTTGGGGGTATAGTCTGTCCAGTAATGACTTGGCTAGTAGGGTTATAAGAAATGCCAATGGAATGGACAAAGTCAAATTCAATGCAAAAAGACCTAAAGGCAGAAAATTTAAGCGAATCCATAACCTGTCTTAAATCCATGTGAAATTCCTACAATGGAAAGATGGTTGATCACATGGCTAACTGCTTCTCCAGATTGGAGCGAAGCCATAAAGAACTGAGAATGTATATCCACAGTAACATGGATGCTCTGCCTTTTAAAATGAGTAATGTCCATTGGTCTTAAAACATTAAATTTCAAACCATAAGGGCTTTGTCCTATAGGGAGCATAAAAGAGTAAAAAGACAAGCTTTACAGCCTTTTGCTATGCTCCTACCTTCCCCTTTAGTTATCACAATTTGCAAATATAAGGCTCTAACAGCCTGATTATAAAAGACGATTTGAAAGTCCACTCTGAAAATAGAGATGTAGGATATAATGTTTATCTGAGCGCTTTCTCACTTGCTCTCAAAGTTCTTTAAAGAGATGATAATATATTAAAAACTTCAAATTTTATTTGAGCTGTGGCAATTCTTTGTACCACCTCTATTGAATAAGCCGAATCTAAAATTATTTTTATATACCCATGTGCAAGGACTTAAGAGTTGTAGCCAATAAAATTTTCCCCTCTAGGATGGTTTCACAATACACATCAATTTGTGCATTGCTATGAAAGATATATAATTCACCAGGTCTTGTCCCAGATAATTTTACTACTTTCTCAATGGCTTTTATTGACACACAATATTAACCACAAGCACTGGGTAAAATTTAAATTTTTTATTTGATTGTGCTGGGAAGTTCACCCACTTCATGGGGTTTCCTTGATGAAGGATTTCTATGGGTGCCTTTTTTATGAAATTTCATATTTTCAGTACTCTTTTAGTTATTTTTTCAGCCATATTAGATAAAGCCAATTCAATCTCTTTTAGAGCCTCTAGAGCTTCTTTTTAGAGCTGGTATTGTGAGTTTAAAGCACCATTTCCTCTTAAAGGTAGTACTATGTTAACTCTTGGAGATATGCTTTTCTCACAAGGGCAAGGTCATCAGCCACATGCCTTTGATTCAAAGTAGAGCTGTTCTTTATGCCATGTGGCAAGGCTGTCCATTCAAATCCTTTATAAGGCTCAGCTGAATTAATGCTGGGCACTGAAAAGATAAACTCCTTCATATCCTCCTCATCTAGGGAAATAAAATTCTTAATCCTAAAAGACCATTCCTCAAGCAATTGAGGAGATGGAAGCCCAAGCTGAAGAGCTTCTACTGTCTCCACGTGTCCATTTACTTTTCTCCGATCAATAAACATTCTCTATTCCCAAAATTTCCTTTTTATAACAAAGTTAAGGAGATTCCAACGACTTAGAGAAGCTTGTAAATGTCCTTGGTTAAATCTTTTCTGTACTATGCCTAATGAAATTTGAATTTTTTCATTTTTAAAAGTCTTTCTCACTGATTAATGGGGGACCTTTCAACTGTAAAATAAATAATTTTTCTGCACTAAATTTCCATTTCCAAGAGGTAGTACTAATTTTAGCTATCATAGATCCTTTTATGCCAGACACATAGGTATTTGCTGTGGTCTTTAACCAATCACTAGTCCAGCTGGCACATCTAATAGCTGTGTCTTCCAACCTTTTCAATGGTCTGCCATTCATACAGATAATGAGCAAAGGATACTCTGCTAGGAAAGCTGCAGTCCATAATCTCCTTAAATTCTTTTTCCTAAAGTCAAAGTTTGAATTACTAATATTGAATTGTATTCCAGGAGTGTGAATCAATAGATCTGATGTTACTTTTCCTCCTGGATCATAGATCACCCACTATATATACTAGTGATTAAGACAGCAGTTTCCCAAATCATTCTATAAATAAACACTTTTATAAATACTCATAGGAGGTTGGGCAATCAAGCCAACCTGTGGAAGTGAAAAATGCAAGAGGTGAGCAAAGGGGCGTTCCAACTCTCCAAAGACTGTTTGTCTCTGTTGTGCCAGTTCCCTTTTAATGTCCTGACCCAGTTTCCCAATTGTCCTAGTCAGTTACTCTGCTTCAGGTTACAACCTTTCCCTCTTAATTTTTGATGAGATAAAGATTTTCTATCTTTAAGCTATAATCATTCCTTCTTAATGTTTGATAGGATAAAGGTTTATCCATTTTAGATGTCATTAGAATATCAGTAACTTCCTCCATTGTGTCATCCTAGGTGCTTCCCCCCATTAGGTTATCCCCATCCAGGTACCTCCCCCATTATGTCATTGTTCTTATTATCCTATAAAATTCTTGCTGTCCCGATACTTAGTGCTGGATTCTTTGAGCTGATAGTCTCGTTCAGCCCTGTGACCAACCATGGATCCATTTGGTCCCAGTATTTCTCTCCCTTTAATAAACTATGAAGTTGTTGGAATTACTAATATTGAATTGTATTGTTTTCCAGGAGTGTGAATCAATAGATCTGATGTTACTTCTGTCTTGCTCAGTTTCTCTGGCATTACATATCCTTGCAGTTCTATATGCATAAAATTCCACTCTCTACTACAATGTCTGCTTAGAAACTGAGCTGTGGGTTTGTTCTTTTTTGGAGCTGTGTTTTTAAAAATTTTCTGAATACTATAGTAATTACTGTCCTCAAGGCGCCACAAGCCTTTCTTGGCTTGGGTCATAAAGCTTACTCCATTAACTGTTACTTTTTAAATTTGAATTGCCCATTTAAGAGGCCAATCAATTTTTGTAACATATCAGCTCCTGGATCAATCATTCCAGGAATGATTGGCCCGTTTTCTATATAAATAGTGCACATGGGTTCTTCTTGCCCAATCAGGAGTAAAATTCACCTCACCAAAAGAATGTAATGGGAGTGCTTTAGCAATTGGATGATCTCCCTTTAAGTTAAATGGTTCCATATGTTTTAATATCATAGTATGTACAATCACAGGTGCATAGTCTGAAGGTCCGAATACTAATCTATCTCCAGCCTTAGGTTGTACCTCAACATGTGCAGTAGTCCATGGGTTAATGTTAAAACCCTCAACTGCATTCATCAAATACTGTCCTAATCTATCTAGTATGTTTTTGGGGTCCTCATGGGACCCCCTAACCAGTTTCCCTGAACAGCAGTATTATTTCTCTTCCTGGTCCTACAACATTCTGCCAAGTGACCTATCTTGCCCCAAGCAAGGTCAAAGATTTTTCCACCTCCTATTGGCTGCATATGGCCAATATGGTCAAGTTATATTGGGCTTGGAGATATCCTTTTCTGCCAGTTATAACATTTTCCTTCTATCTTCCTGTCCTCCCTCTGTGATTCCCTGAACTATAGCTGAGGCCATCGCCTTCAGCTTCATTACATTACATTATAATTTCAGAGATAGGATCTTCTTTAGCGAGTTCAGCCACAATACGGCTGCCCACCTTATTCATTCCCTCTTTTAATAATTGCCTGAAAATAAGGTCATTTTCCCCTACAACTCTGTCAACTTCTGTTTCTAACTAGAACACATAATCTTGAATAGATTCTTGGGTCCCCTGTTTTATTGAAGTAAGATGTTGCTGTACCAGCCCCTCCTTATTTATCCTCTCCCAAACCTGCATAGCACACTGTGAGATAGGTGCAAACACTCACATCGTATAATATCTGAGCCCGAGTTGTGGAATCGCGGCCTGTGCCAGTAATTATAAACACAGACTCTTCCGGGTCCTGATGGTCATTGGCTATAGTATATTTCCAGGCTGATTTAGTAAATTCTGATAGCCACACTATTGATTGGCCAGGAGTAAAACAAGCAGATGCTGTACATTTCCAATCATTCGGATTAAGGGGCTATCTACTTGATATTATTTGTAAAATCTGCATAGTATAAGATAAGTTAGGGCTGTAGCTTTCACAAGCTTGTTTCACCTCTTAACATTATAAATGGGATTGAAACATGTGTCCCACCTCCTGTCCCAATGCCCTCTACAAGATAAACCTGTAGGCGCCAGAGTCCCAGGGCATTGTATTTTCCCCTTCAGCAGCTGCTTTCACTAACTCTTCCTATAAAGTTGTTGGAGGATACTATCTGTGGTCAATGGAAAAAACAGCTGATCTTTCTCTGTAGCCAGGGCTCTTCCTTTTCTCTGTTCTAACTTTGTTTACCGTCTCAGTTTTTTGCTAGAACTGTTGCATTTCCTGATCTAATTGCTGTAACCTGGCCTTTGCTTTATCTCCTAATTCTGCTTGAAGGCCTACTTCCTCCATCTTTTGTCCCCTCTGTTTAACCACATCACTGTCCTCTCGGGTTGAGCTGTACTTGAGGGCTGTGGGAGGCCTTGCTTACCTGGAGGCACATATCCTGGCAAGACTTCTAATGAAGGATAAATACTTTTTAGTGTTGGGGAACACGCCTCCTGCTTTTCTTTTTCTTTGGGTGTGTTTTTTACTAAATAATTACCCCTTCTAACTTCTAACTCATAAACTTGCTCTGTATTTACAACTCTACTCTCAGGTCTGGTCACAGTTTGACCCATAATGTATCTCTACCTTCTCTTCCGGATGAGAAACTGTTATGCCTTCTTGAATATCAATTTTTAATAATATTTCAAGGCTTAGTGATAGATTATTACGCCTCACGTCTGGTGCCATATGTTGAGGCCATTCTTGTACTCAACTACCGCTAATCTATCCTGAATTCCTAGGCCTGATGAGAGGAGGTCTGGTAAATATAGTATCAATCTTACCTCTGTTTTGAGATCCTCAGAAGTCCTCCGGCCACTATCTCATACGGACGCAGTTTGAGCACAACAGAGCACCGGAGAGTTTTGGCAGACAACCTTAAGCTTTATTCACTCTAAGACCTCCTGCACTCTTAGTACCTCTACCCAGGCCAACCTCCAGCTGCAAAAAGAGCATGAAAAAGGATGGAGTCCTTCCTCCTCCAAGCTTATATGGGGTCTATGAGGTCACAGACATAAACCAATTGATGATGATTACATCCTGAACTTGACGAGATCTCAGAGTGAGGTTTTAGGATACCTGCCATGGCTGGAGGTCCCACCCACAAAGAAAGTCCCTAAGTACTCAACTCCAATCACATCTGGGGACCTTAAGACCATTGACTCAATTGTGCTTGTCTGACCTTTCTAATGGACCGTTACAGGTAACAATTTGGGTCTGTTTTTATTTTTTTATTTTTTAAGCCTCTTTTTACAATAGTATTTATATAGTTTATATAGGTCTTATATATATATCTTAGTAGGTAGACTCCCAAGTATTTTATATGTTCTGCTGTCATTTTATATGGAATTTCTCTTTGTATTTCTTTCTGTTGGATTTCATATATTATATAGAAATGTTGATGATTTACATGGATTTATTTTATATCCTGCAAATTTACTCAATTTATGGATTGTTTCAATTTGACTACTTAAGATTTTTTACTTGAATAAATTCTCTTAATTTAGTTATATATTTTTGTAAATGTTGATATAATTGTTGATTTTGTTGGCATAATTGGGCAAAAATATTTTCTAGTAATAGTATTTATTTCTTATGAAAAGGTAAAAATAATACCTCTGAGTTTTCCTGTATTGTTTGCTATTATATTGCTAAATAATTGATTTTATGTGGTATTGATTTTTATTAATAAGTTGCTATCTGCCTGAACCCTGGCTCAGGAATACAATTTTCCCAGTCTGAGTTAGTTTAAAGTTGTGGTTGAAAAGGAAAAGTTGCTCCTGTCACATATGCTTTTTGTTTGTAAATCCAAATTGGCTTAACCCAACATCATTCTCTCAAAAGACAAATCTAGTCCTTGCTTGTCATTGTGTAATTAGGGGAGAGTTCATTTCCCCCAAGGGGACAATAAATCTGGTGATTCTGGTCTCTTTGCCAACATTACTAGAGGCAGATGAGTCCTATAAAATAATGGATATATTCCTTAATTGTTAGAGAAGGTCACGATTAGTCACACTTTAAGCCAACCCACTTTTTCTAGTATAGCCTATTGTAATGTTCCAAAACTATCCAGACCATTTCCCCCAATTTCTTTATGTTAGTAAAGGCAATCTTCCCCTCCACTCCTCCCAATCTCTCTCATCCTCCCCCTTTTCACTGGATTGCTGGCTTTACTGAGATGGCCATTTTGACTCACTTGGTTAAAAAAGTTATGTGTCTCTGTTAATAAACTGATTTTGCTTAAAAAATATACCTCATTTTGGAGGAGGAGGGGAACTGTTCCCTTTAAGATTATCACTCTGCTCATCACTCCTTTGATCAAGATCTCCCAGGCTCCAAGGACTCCAATCAGCGTCCAAACCTTCCAGGATAAGAGAATCAACTCCCATAGAAATTCTAAGTTCTCATTCAATTGAGGAATTCTGGTTTGACCCTTGTCAGCTTGATCTGCTCAGGCCATCCCAGCCCCCACTAAAGATATCCAATATAACAGCTTCCCCTCCACTAAGGTCTTTGTAGATGGCCCTAAATAGCTCACTCAGCTGCCAGGACCTTCTGTCCACTGAGAAAGCATTCTCAATGCAAAACCCCATTTTCCAATAGATCTGCTTTTATCTAACAATAAACTTTCATTTTGCAACTAATAATTCGGGAATGAGTGAATTCTATCACTCCTAAACCTGTGGCCAATTTAAAGGGGATTTTTTTTTTTTTTTTTTTTAGATTGATAAAAGAGGTTTATTATGGGGTTTGGAAATAAGGTTAAAGTATAGTTAAGGAAATAGGTGAAGGTAGAGATAAGAGGACACTGGAAACAGATTTGAGCGACAGAGGGTGCTTGGGGTGCAGCATGTTTCGAATCTCTGCCAAGAGAGGATTCCAGTTTGACGCTTTTATAATGAGAGATTTAGCTAAAGGGGCCTATGGGTGGAGTCCCAGGTTGGCTCCTTTTGGCTTTCAGGGGGGGCTTGAGTTTGCTTGGTGGGGGTTGGGAAACCTGAGCAGATCATTAGAATGGGAGCTGGGACAGCCCAAGTTGACTCAGATCTGGGTGGGGCTGGGATAGGCCCTGATCTTCTATTGGAATTCAAAGGGATCAGGATTGGGAATCAGAAAGAAAGGAATAATCAATTCTTAAGGGAACTACACCCGCATCATTCCCCCCTCAAGCAGTTGAAACTTAAATTCATTTAAGAAAAAAAGACAAGGGACCAAGAGGATTTTCCAAGTTCGGGGGTCCCCTCTTCATCCCCCCCCAAGCAGTCACCTCCAAATGCATGTGGGGGAAAAGGGGTGATGATTTCCTTAACTGCTTCGAGCTGGCAAGGTTCGTAGAGATTTGGGGGTTCATGCCAGGAGGTGAGGCGCGAGGTGTGGGGATGGCAGCAGGGCATCCAAGGGGTGTTTGTCCCGGTCAGTCATCCCCAGTCAGTTGTCCCATATTCTTCAGGCTGAAGGGCAGTTGAGAGTCCAAAGATTGAAGCCCAGATCTCGGGAGCAGGTTAAAACCGGGGTGTCATCCAGGGTGGAGATGGCGACAGCAGGAGATGCATCAGGTCTCCTCGGTAGGCTGCCTGGTAGAATGCTGATGGCCCATCTAACAAGGAGAGGTAGGAGAAAATGCTGGGAGCAAAAGATTATTTATTTGTCTATAGTAAAAGTGTTAAGTAGCCTAGAGTTTAGCTCTTTCACTCTTGATTTCCAGGAAAGCTAATTTCTCCTGTGGTTGGTTCAGGGTGTAGACTAAGAAGTCAGGGTAGGCAGGAAGCCTTGATATCTAGTCAAGGTAAGAATGCAGTTTAAGCTCTTAGAAATCTTTTAACTGTGCTGCCTTTTAAAAAAAAAAAAAAAAGGAGAGTTGGTTCCTCCATAAGCAAAGATCCTGAGCCTTCCCTCCAACTTTCCCCACTCTTATGGGGGAGGGTGAAAGGGGTCAGAGGGAGTGCAAAGTATTTCAACACTGCCAACCCAGCTTACCGGCCCCTGAGGTGTTCGGACTGTCCTGGGATAAAAGGCGAACTGGGGCCAGACCCCAATTCCCTACCAGGGAGCAGGACGTTGGGGGCCAGTTCAGCCCCTGTGGTGTTCGCTGATGGAGTTTCTCCAGTGCTCTTCCTGCTTTTAAAGAGGATTCTTAACAACTCTCTTATTGCCACTAATCTCACTCAAACCGTATCAATTTAACCTCTAACATTTATTCACCACATTCTTCATTTTACTGTTTTTTTTTAAATTTCTAATATTGCTAATTTAGCTTCACTCTTTTTTAAAAAGCAAATTAGCTTATAGTTTGTTTTCAGTATTCCTAATGTTTACTTTTCAGAATTTCTATTTTCATGTTTAAATGAATTTTAAAACTTTGTTAGTTTTCTAGTATTTTTAGTTGCATTCCCAATTTGTTAATCAGTTCTTTCTCTTTTTTGTTAATAAAAGTATTTAGTAATATGTAATTTCCCCAAACTGCTTTAGCTACATCCTAAAAGTTTTTGAATAGCTGTGCAATCTTTAGTAAACTTTTTTATGTTTTAAATTATTTTTTCATTGAATAGTTCTTTAGGATTGTTATTTAGTTTTAAATTGATTTTTAATACAAAACTTCGTTTTATTGCTTTTATTTCCTCATTCCTTTCTTTTTCTTCCTTCCTTCCCTCCCTTCCTTTTCTTTTTCTTTTTTCTTTTTTTCCCTTCCTTCCTCCCTTCCTTCCGCTGCCTGCCATTTATCACTGTACCAGTTCCATGTAAGATATAAAGAAAAATTTCATTTTGCAGGTAGAACAAAGTATAGCTATTTCCAGTTTTATAATAAAAATTATATTAGATTGGGAACTCTTCAGATTCTCTTCTGAAACTCTTCACATATTTATTTGTAGTGGGATTGGATTTAGAATACGACAAAACAATGACATGTCATTGAATAGCTAAGAGAAGTTACTTTAAATTACTTTACCCTAACACCACAAGAATGCAACAAGAAGACAGTAGTACTTAGCTCAACTATATGGAGCACTTCCATCTGGACAGAAGGGATCGCTTGTGGTCTTCAGACCTTTCTGTCAAGTTAGAGGGGCCCTAACTTCACCTGAGTAGAATTATTAATATCTCTAGGCAATCAAGAAGCTGTATCAAAGGAAACAAGTGCCAACCAATTAGTAGAGACAGGTTTATTATCTTTTAGTGAAAATAAATACTTGTTTTCAGGAGAGAACCTGTTAGGTAGCTGGGACTTGAAGGAAGCCAGTGAATTCAGGAGGTGGAGATAAGGAGAGAAAACATTCTAGGCATGAGAGATAGCCAGAGAAAATGCCATGAGATGGAATATGTGGAGGAAAGAATAGGGAGAGAAGGGCTGGATCTCAGAATATGTATGGAGGCAGAAGGAAGATATAATCCTTATGCCTTCCCTCTATTGATTTATTTATCTTGTAGCTTTCTATTTTGTAAATAGTTGTTTGTAAGTTGTCTCCTCCATTATGAGACTAAACTTTTTGAGAATCACAATCGTTTATCTGTTTTTGTATCTTTAGCACTTCTGATAGCACCTGGCGATGGCAGGTGGTTAATAAATCTTTGTTGACCTACTGACAAAAAAAGACTAGAAAGGTAAGAATGCCTTTAAAAGATACTCAGAGAATTTTATATAGAGGGTTTGATCCTGGATGTAATAGGGAGCCATTAAAGTTTATTGAATGCGGGGAGGAGGGAGGAAGTCTGATATAGTTAGATCTTTGCTTGAGGGAGATCTGAAAGAAAACAACCAAAAAAGAATGATCAAAAGATCAAAGAACTATTCTACTTTGCATTTTGCTACCCTGCCTGTTTAAACTCCATAGAACAAGATGTCCCTCTCAGGATAAACTTATCCTTTCTAAATTTACCACTGTTTCCCTAATTTAAGCTTTGATTGACTCTTCCTTCCTCAGACTTCTCTCTGGAGGATTAGACAGTAGAGTAGTAAACTTTCCAAATGCGTTCTTTTTTTTTTTTTTTAAAGAGGGCAGAAACCAGACTCTCAGATCACTTCATTTTTCATCTACTTCTCTGCCTGTTTTCAATTCTACAAAATGATGTCTCCTTTGCTGGGTAACTTCTGGTATCCCAGGTTCCCCCATCCACCTGTTCTTGCCTCTTTTTGCTTGCTATTTCTCCTTTAGATTGTAAGCTCATTAAACTATATTTATTAAATTTAGCACAAAGCCTGGAAATTTGTAGGTACTTTATAAATCTTTATTGGATTGGTCTAGATTGGATTAAAAGAGTTGAGTAACCAAAATTTAGAAGACAGTATCAAGGAAAAGTGAATGATCAAGGTCCTGCAGAGAAGGATGAGGATTGGGGAAAGACTATTGCATTTGAAAATTAAGACATCATTTGTAATCTTAAAGAGAGTAATTTCAAGTGGATGATAGTTCAGAAGTTAGACTGTTGAGAATTAAAAGCGAGGAAAAGGAGAGGAAATTTAGACACTTGATTATATATGGGTTAACATTGAATGAGATAAATTAAATTGCTTTCTATTGTTTACTTCAGTGTTTTAGGAGACAGGTGCAACTTTCAAGATTTGCTAATTTTTAGTTTGACTTTTTCCATATAGTAGGGAAAGCTCAACTGGGCATATTGGCAATTTTTGAGTTCGATTTATTTTCTTTTTAACAATATCTTTATATTCACTAGTCGTATATATGCTCATAGACTACGCATTTTTAAGCAACTAACAAATCGGAAGATACTGATTGTTGTAGATAACAGATGCATTATAAAGTAGTCCAAGTTTTTTTTTTTTAACTTAATATTTTATTTGTGTTTCCTTTGCATTTCAACATGATGATAAACTGCAGTGAACACAGGGTTGTACAACACAATGTCATTGCATACAACTGTGACTTTTCTAATACCCAGCTAGCTACTCACTTGACAGCTTGGGTAAATTAAGTATTGATTTGGGTCATTAAGATAAATCATAGTTCCATTTATCTTATAAATTGTTTTCCTGCATAAAAACAACATAATACTTTCTTTTTTAAAAGTCATTTATTTTTACAGGCATCTATCTTTGCCTCCCATTGCCTCCCCCAAATGAATAATAAAAAGTTAAAGAAAATCTTCATAATAAATATGAATAAATAATAAATAATAAATATTCCAGAAAAATATACTCTCATAGTTATGTATCATTCTGCATTTGAATCCATCACCTTTCTGGAAGGAGGTGCTGCTGACATTTTTCAACTTCACACCTTCAGATCTATGATTAATTATTTTATTGATTAGAATTCTAAAGTCTTTCAAAGTTGTATTTCTTTATAACGTAATTATATAAATTGTTCTCCTATTTCTGTTCATTTTACTCTGCATCTATCATAAAGGTCTTTGCAGTTTCCTGTGAAACTATCCATTTAGTCATTACTTATGGCATAATAATATTCTGTCATATATCATAGATTGTCTAGCTATTCCAATTTGAGGAAGAGCTGCTATAAATATTTTTATTCATTTGAGTCTTTTTTTGTTCCTTTGGTCTCTTTGGAGTAAACCTGAGAGTTCTCTAGTTGGGTCAAAGAGCATGTAGTATTTAGTAACTTTCTGTGTCCATTCCAAATTATTTTTAGAATGTTTGTACACATTCACGGCTCTCTCAGCATTACATTATTATGCCTTTTTTTTCCCATAGCTTCTCCACTGTTTGTCATTTTCTTCTTTTATCATTTTGACAGTTTGACAGATATGAAGCAGAATCTCAGAAATGTTTTAATTTGAATTCCCTAATTATTAATGATTTGGAGAATTACATAGTTGATATGTTGGATGTCTTCCTTTGAAAACTCCTTGTTCAAATCCATTTTTTATTTACTAATGATTACTAGTTTATAAATTTGAATCCTTATATGTCTTGGATATGAGTTCTTTAGCAAAACCCCCTAATTTCAAAGTTTTTGCCTTTGGTTATATGTTTTATTTCTAATTTTAACTTCATTAGACTTATATAATATACACATACCTCAGATATAATGCAAGTGTGGTTCCAAACCACCATACTAAAGTGAATATTGCCAGATTATATTTACATTACGCTGAGTTGTATTAGGTTTATGATAGTTTTGTGTCTAAAAAGTATATACCTTGATTGAAATACTTTATCGCTAAATAATGCTAACCTAAATGCTAAATGCTAAAATAATAAATTTTTTGCTAGTAGAGGATCTTGCTTTGATGTATGGCTGTTGATTGATCAGTTATGGCTGCTGAAGGTTGGGGTAGCTGTACTGGTTTCTTAAAATAAGACAACAATGAGCTTTGCTGCAGGAATTGACTTCACTTGAACACAGAGGCAATAACACTGAGTTATTAATTGGATTAATTTAAATATTTTGTGTCTCAGGGAAAAAGAAGGCCTGAGGAGAAGAAAGATGGGGTCAGTGGAGCAGTCAGAGCACACATAGTTTCTGGCTTATATGGATATGGTTCATAGCCCCCCACCCCCACCCCCTCCACCCCTCAAAAAAACAATTAAAATAGTAACATCCAAGACAACTGATCAGAGATCACCATAACAGATCTAATATAATGAAAAAGTTTGAAATGTTGTAGGAATAATAAAATGTGATACAGAAACACAATATGAGCATGTGCTATTGGAAAAAATGATGATGAAAGGCTTGCTGGATCTAGGGTTGTCACAAACCTTCAATTTGTCAAAAACAAAACAAAATGAACATAAAAGAATAATACATAAATACATAAACAATATATATTGGATATATAATAAATAAAAATGATAAATAAAATGAAATATGTCAGTACTTTCTTTTGAGAATCTGATACATGTAACTTGTCATTGCCTTATACAAAATAACTATTTACTCTCATAAGATCATAATGATGAGAAATTTACTAGCAATTTGTAGTAAGGGATTATTTAAAACTCTTTTGGAAAAAATCGGAAAAAGAGTCATTAAGTTCCCCAAATTTATTTTCTCCCCCTTCATACCACTCTAGGGTACCATATTGTACACAGGAAGTTGTGAACAAGACTCTTTTAGAGTCTTGAGAAAATGCTTTGGGCATTTATGATGTTTCTACCAATTGTGGCACACAGTCTTTGCTCTGTCAGGAAATGTAATTATCTACCCAGTTTTTTAGCAGTCAATGGGATTATGACATTAAAAGCCCCTTTTATTTTAATGCCCTCTGGGAAAAAGGAGTTTCTATTGCAACTTAATGAGCAATGGTACATTACTCAGAGAGAGTAGCAAGTGCCAGGAAAGGACGGGATGTTTGCTTCTCATAATGAGCTTTTTCATTCATTAAAAATTAAAGAGACATTGTACATTTCAGGTAGATGTCTGGATTTTATTATTGCCAGTATCCACATTTATTTTTTTAAATTTATTTTTCCCCAGTTACATATTTAGAACAATTTTTAATATTTTAAAAAATAGTTTTTAAATTATAGTTTTTATTTTCAAAATATATGCAGATAGTTTTCAATATTTACCCTTGTAAAACTTGTGTTCCAATTTTTTCTCTCTCCCTTCCTCCCACTCTTTCCCCTAGATAGCAAGTAACCCAAAGCATGTTAAACATGTACAATTCTTCTCTACATATTTCTATATTTATCTTGCTGCACAAGAAAAATTAGATCAAAAGGAAAAAAATGAAAAAGAAAAAAAAAACAAGTAAACAACAAAAAATACTATATTGTGATCCACATTCAGTCCCCATAAACCTCTTTCTGGATATAGATGGCTTTCTCCATCACAAGTCTATTGGACTTGGCCTGAATTACTTCATTGCTGAAAAGAGCCATATTTATCAGAGTTCATAATCTTGCTGTTGCTGTGTACAAATCTTCTTGCTGATCTTTTATTATAGAACAGTAATATTGTATAACATTCATATACCATATACCATAACTTAATCTGTCATTCCCCAGCTGACAGGCATCCACTCAGTTTCCAGTTCCTTGCCATTGCTAAAAGGGCTGCCACAAATATTTTTGCACATGTGGGTCCTCTTTTTATGATCTCTTTATGATACAGGTCCAGTTAGAGACATTGCTGGATCAAAGATGTGCACTCTTTGATAGCCTTTTGGGCATAGTTTCAAATTATTCTTCAAAATGGTTGGTTCAGGTCACAATTCCACCAATAATATATTAGTGTCCCAATTTTCCCACATCCCCGCCATCATTTATCATTATCTTTTTCTATCATCTTAGTCAATCTGAGGGGTGTGTAGTGATGCATTAGAGTTATATTTCTTTGATCAATAGTGACAGCATTTTTTTCATATGACTAGAAATGATGATGATTTCATATGACTAATTTCTTCATCTGAAAACTTTCTGCTCATATCCTTTGACCATTTATCAGTTGGAAAATAGCTTGTTGTCTTATAAATTTGAGTCAATTTTCTATATATTTTAGAAATGAGGCCTTTATCAAAACCCTTAGATATAAATATTTCCCCCCAGTTTTCTGCTTTCCTTCTAATCTTGTCTGCATTTGTTTTGTTTGCACAAAACCTTTTAAATTTAATATAATCAAAATTATCCATTTTGTATTTCAAAATGTTCTCTAGTTCTTCTTTGGCATAAATTCCTTCCTTCTCCATAGATCTGATAGGTGAACTTAAAAAAAATAGTTTTGAGTTCCAAATTCTATACTTTTCCCTTTCTATGTCTTCTCCTCTCCCTGAGATGGTGAGCAATCTGATAAAGGTTATACATGTACAATCAAGTAAAACTTTTCCATATTAGTCATTTTGTACAAGAAGACTCAAACAACAATAATAAAAAGAGAGTAAAAAGTTGTATGCTTCAGTCTATATTCAGATAATACTAGTTTTCAGATAATATTAGCAATTGGGAAAAAAAACTCCAACTACTACTTATTATGCAACAATCATGTATAAATAATTGCATAAATTTTCTCAGGCTCTTGTTGTCAACTCTTTATTATCTGCCACATGTAAAACTAAATTAATGTTAGTTATATAGTACCTACTATGTTCCAGGCACTGTGTTAAGTGTTTTATAAATATTATCTCATTTGATCCTCTCATTAAACCTGGAAGGCATGTACTACTTTTTACATTTTACAATTTTTTTTTTTTTTTTACAATTTTCTTCATTTTACAACAGAAGAAACTGAGGTCATCAGATTTTAAGTGACTTGCTCCAGTCTTGCACAGCTCATAAAAATCTAAGCCTAGATTTGAACTGAGAAATATTTCTCTTAAAAAAATATTAATGTTTCTCAGGTTTAGTGATGGGGAAACAAACAGATTTTGTGGGTTTTTTTTTTTTTTAAGTTTGTGAAACAAGATTTATTCTGCAAGTAATCATCTTACCTATTTTCCTCCTATGGGAAATTTTTAAATGTCTTCAGATAGCATATTTTGTGATCTTATATCTTCCTGAGAGTTTCATGTTCTATCTGTTTATATATACCTCACCAGAGGTGATGCCTGGAGTTAGAGGAAGGCAGGATCATTCATATTAAGTAGGAACATGAATTCCCTCAATCCCAGTTCTTGTTCTTTGTTTTTGTTTTGTATTTCTTGAGCTGTGTCAGAATGCTGGATAAGTCAGAGACCATTTTTTGCTTCCTTGCCTGTGACCATTTAACATTTAAATTTTAACATTTAACATTTAACATTTAAAATAGCAGATTTATTTATTTATTTGCTTGGCAAAGCAGTTGGGGTTAAATAATTTGCCCAGGGTCACACAGCTAGTTAAGTATCTGAGACTGTATTTGAACTCAGATCTTCCTGACTTCAGGGTCGGTGCCACTGTGCCATCCACTGTGCCATTTAAACAACTTCCTTCTTCCCCCCAGTAGATTAATATTAATAGAGATGACTCACAGAAAGCTGTACCCATACCAGTCATTAGAAGTTCTGGATCTAGGATGCTTGTGCTGTGTGATTATGTGACTTTAGGAATGTCATTTAACCTCTTAACATTGCTCACACACTGTTTCCTTCACAATTAAAATCATACCAATAGTACCTAAATCAATTTGAATTGTAAAATTCAGGTGAGATAATGTATATGATGAGTTTTGCTAATTTTACAAAGTATGTAATAGCAACTGTTTTAGTATGGGAAGATATTTCCTGTCAGTTGTTTTTGGTAAGTGGCTATGGGTGTGAAATTTTTACACCTTCAAGATTTCTGTGTTATTGATCCTTTGTCTATCTCACTTTTTATACCCTACTCTCCTCCACTCCCTCAAGGTTAGGTGAATTTTCATACCTTCAAGGGTAGACAGATATGGAAAGAGGAAGGGGAGACAGACAAAGAAGGGGGAAGAAAGAGAGAGACACACACACAGGCAGAGAGACAGAGACAAAGACACAGAAAGAGACAGAGAGAAACACACTGACAGAGATGAAGGGAGAGAGGAAAGGGAGTAAGGGGAGAGACAGAGAATATGAAAGACAGATCTTTCTTTTTGCCCAGGAAAATAGACTTGCCCATAAAGAGGGATATGAGATAAACAAGATGAAGATATAGACAGCAGTCAATAAGTGCAAGAAATTTTAGCTTATCTTAAGAATATTTTATATCACAAATAATAAAAATGTTGCTAGACTCATACCATAGAAACAACATATTCAGGCAGAGTAGGAGGGATAATGGATGAATACAGATAAATAATATCTATGAAAGTATGAATGTTCAACTTATTAATTCAATCAGTCATTGGAAATCAAAGACAAAAGCAAAAGAGACCTTCCTCTTCATGTGTCTTGGTTCTGCATTTTAGAAGAGAAGACAATATATAATGATGTACAAAAACTCATTAGAAAGAGATATAGTATGGCAGGCAAATGCTGCTGAGAGTGTGGAAGTGGGTCAGGACAGGCTCTCTGTTGGCAATAAGGCTGGATCTGCATCTTGAAGGAAGTCAGCAATTTCCAGTGGTTAAAATGAGAACTGCCTTAAAGGTAGGAAGAATAAAGAGGGCTAGAGAAGAACAGCAGTTGGGCTAGTTTGGTGGAACCTCACTTAAACAGACATATTACAAGGTCACAGAATATAATAAGTATGCTCTAATGCAACTCTAATTTATTCTTTTTTAAAGAAGCTAAAACCCCGAGGTATTAAGCCCAAAGTAATTCCAATAATCTTTCCACTTAAGGGAGTTAGGAAAGAGTGAATCGTTAGGGGCTGAGACTGCATTAATTAGACTCACTATAGATAGCAATAAGTGTTTCTAGTTTCTTCTTTCTGTGACTTAGCCTGTTTTCTGTTCAAGGAGCCTGCTTTTCCATACTAATGAAAATTCCAACACAGTTAGGATGGAGAATGGGTATGAAATGAGGGTAAAACTGTATCCACTTGAAGAGAGTCCACACTTTGCAAAAGCAGGAATGTCTTTTTTTGGTATGAATGAGGCAAAGGAGCCCAGCTACCGAGGAGCCAGTGTTGCTTGGGACAGGATACATGATCTAAGTTTTGTTTAGTAGCCAATACATGACTGATATCCAATTAAATAAAATTTGATATTTTAAAATAATGATAAAGAGGTGATTTTGGGTTGTCAGATCTTATTGTTTTATTTTTTAGGTATTTATGAGCCGCTACTTCTTGTCCTACTTCGGTGAACCTACCTTCGATGTGAAAATTGCCTTTTGTCAGGTGTGTGTTTCTTACAGGTAAAACAAGGTACAGTATATTCCCTTGTACTTCCATTTTCCCACATTCACCATTTCATCTTGTCATCCAATATTCAAAATACTTGGAATGCAATTATTTCAATGTATTTCAGAAGGTCTAAATGCTTATAGCCTGGCATTGGGAAACTTTTTGAGGCTAAAATAAAATGAAGAAGTAGGCCACCACTTCTATCTACCTCTTCCCTTTTTATACTTTTGAATTGGGATGTAGGAGTGAAAGTAGGACTTCTTGTTTCTGGACATGTGTGACATGGTGCTGAAGATGGCTTTGGGGATGATTAGCAACTTGGCTTCTTCCACATTACCATGCAGATCACCTCAGGGTATGGGCACTAGCATGATGGGGGATTCCCTTTATTGGCCAATGAGCAGGAAGAATTGCTAACACAATAAACACTGCTTACTGGGTACCATGAGCTTGGGACCTTTGCTCTTTCCACTAGGCACAAAGTCCAGACTGGATTCAGTTTTAGAGAAGCCTTTCCTGTAATGAGATGGGTTCAATTCCCTGTTTTCACTTTCTTGGACTTTTTATGTCCACCACTGTAACACTTTGGGGAAAAGTTGCTTTAAGCTTAACTTTTAGCTCAGATCTAGAAAGTTTCCCAAATAAGGAATAAAACATAACCTAATCTACAATGAGAATCGGGTATGGAAGAGATGGGAGGACTCAGCAATGTTCCCTCAAGACAATTAAGCCACTGACTGAGTTCATCTTTATGCTGGTGCTCACCTTCTTAAGAAGTAAGGAAGGGTAATTAGGTGGCACAGTGGATAAAATGCTAGGCCAGGAATCAGTAAGATTCATCTTCATGAATTCAAATTGGATCTCAGATGCGTCTTAGTTGTGTGAACTTTAATAAGCCATTAGACTCTATTTGTCTTAGATTCTTCATCTATAAAATGAATTGGAGAAGGAAGTAGCAAAACACTCTAGCATTTGTCAAGAAAACCCCAAATAGGGTTCTAAAGATTCAGAAACAACTGAAAATGACCAAATTACAGCAAGAACATTGAAGAAGTATCTATTTTCTACAGGAAACTAATTCTTAAACATTCACAAGTGTACATTTAACATAAACAGACTTGAACAAGGAGCAATAATCTTTTATTTTTATCACTCTCTAGTAGGCCCATCAGAATAAAAACCAGTCTGTGCAATTGCTGAATAAGCATTTCACATTTCACTTCAGCTCAGTAATGTTCCCTTCAAGACATAACTGAGCCAGTAATGGAGCTCATTTCCCCGCTGGTGGTCACCTTCAAGAAGCATGAGGAGAATTGTAAGAAATATCTCCTTGTGCTACCCATCAGCTCTCACCAAAAATATCAGCATCTCTGAACCTCTTGAATTCACAAAACAATCTCAAAGGCTAGACCATCTCCATCTCGGAGTCAGTGTTTAACTAGCTAAAATCAGGAAAGAACAGTTATAGAAGAAGAACTCACAACTCATTATCAGAACACTGGCTTTAGCTCCTATGCATTCACAGTCTCATGGTGGTCATGGTGGGGGATAGGGGTAGTTGCCTTTCCTTTTAACCTTTCAAAGGAAATTATATGATACCACTTAAAATCTCTAGAGAAAAAGAGAGACAGAGAGAGACAAAGACAGAGAAATAGAGAGACACACACACAGAAACAGAGACATAAAGACAGAGAGAGACATGACATAGAGACAGAAACAGAGACAGAGACAGGGAGATAGAGATACAGAGACAGAGAGACAGACAGGGAGACAGAGACAAAGGGAAAGACAGAGACAGACAGAATGCAAGAGAAACAATATGAGAGAGGATGCAAGAGAGAGACAGAGACAGGGATAGAGAGACAGAAACAGACGTACACACAGTGACAGAGACAAAGAGACAGAGAGATAGAGAAAGGCAGAAGAGAGAATGTGAGGCAGAAACAGAGAATGCAAGAGACAGACAGAGACAAAGACAGAGATCTAGAGAGAGAGAGATCTAGAGAGAGAGAGATGGAGATCGAGAGAGAGAGATGGAGATCGAGAGAGAGAGATGGAGATCGAGAGAGAGAGATGGAGATCGAGAGAGATCGAGATCGAGAGGGAGATGGAGAGAAAAGAGAGAGAAGGAGGAAGGGAAAGAGGGAGAGAGAGAGAAGGAGGAAGGGAAGGAGGGAGAGAGAGAGAGAGAGAGAAGGAGGAAGGAAAATAGTCACTTTCTTTTTAAAGGTCCGCTGAGTCATGCATTCTTCCTGCTCAAGAACCAATGAGGTGATTGTCACCATGTCTTAATCCCAAAGAACCCAAGCAGTGAGTCATACACATGGTTATCTGGAAGAAACTAGGAAGTTTTTTTGTCTCCCCCCAGATTTCCTTTCATCACTGAGTACCAAATGGCTAGAAGCAAGAAAGGCTGCCTTGTTCATGCTCTGTTAAATCTTCAGTTACAGAAGTAGAAAGAGTGGGTGCCTGCTTGGCACATCTAGTACTGAGTCACTTGTGTAAATTATTTTTTTCCCACATTTCATTTTTGCAAAAAAATTCAGGATCTTGAGAAGTCTTAGAAATAAGGATTATGTTAAGCTACAATTATTTCTGAAATAATAATGTAGTAATAGTCGAACTCTTCAGTTGTTTGGTTTTAAATATATATGTAACCTTCAGAAGTGATGCATTATTGGATTTGTGGATTAGAGGAAGTTTTCAAGTTTAGCATTCAGTAAAGGAGATTCTAGGTGTTATTTCTATACCATGCACATTTTCTACAGAGACTAACAAGAAGAATCACAAGTTATCCCATATGTATGTCTGACTTTTTTTCTCCCATTGAACCTGAAAAGCCCAGGAAATGAGGGATAGCTCAGGGCAGATCACTCTGAAACAAATTTTGAGAATGTGGATTGCAGTGTAGAATAGTTAAATAGCAGCTTGAGCACTGAATTGGGGGTCAGAAAGGCCGGTTCAGAGTTCTTCAAACACTTATAGATGTATGAGCCCAAGAAAGGTATTCCTTTTAGGAAGGAGCAGGATGCACAAGAGCTCAGTACCAGCCACAGTGGACAGCAGCAGTGAGACAACCCTCCCCCCCCCCCCCCCCCCCCCCCCCAGACATTAATGAGCCAAGTTAGGAAGCACCAGTGGCGTAAGTGGTAAAAGCAACAAAGAAGCTGAAAAGAGATCTGAGCTGCAGCAAAGATGGCAAAGATTAAGGAGGTCTGTCCAGCCCCAGCGGGCATCTTGAATCCAAGAGCTCCATCTGAAGCTATCACTTAGAATTACCATGTCAGTGATTGAAAGATGTTAACAGAGATCTATTTTTCCCCCAATTTCCTCTCCCTATGCTTGTTCAATAACAAGCATTGTATTATATTCTGAGGGCTTCTTTTATACAATATTTCCTATATATTGATTTTGCCTTAAATATCAAGTAGCTAACAGCTGACGGCAATTGAGCAAAACATAAACTAGAGCTGATACTCAAACTTCTGTCTGAATAGCTTTTTAATTGGGGAACTGCATACTATTATTGCATTAATATGTTTTCTTCTGATTCAAATTTGACAAAATGTAAGAGAAAGGGTTCTTACATTTTTTTGATTGTAAGAAAAAGAGAAAGGCAAGCAGGGTATATAGACTGGGGAAGCATGGGTGACATTTAACTCCACCATTTCTAGGACTGTGTTAATACCCGTTTCCAGCATCAGCCACATTTTACTTGCCTCAGGCTAATCTTATTTGGGAAAACTCAGACCTCTTATCTTGGTCATGTTCCTTGGAAGTAGAGATAAACTGAGGCTCACTCAATCCATTAGCTCATAATCTGAAGGTTAGAGATTGTCTAGCATATTGGATTCAAGGCTAGGATTCAAATCTTGTGTCTGATAATTTCTTATTACCTGAGCAGATACAAGTTATTTAACCTCTCAGTTTCCCCAGCAGTTTGCTAGCCTATGTGTTAGAGATCATTTGTAAGCTGGAATGGATGATCCCCACTAATGAAATCACAGATAATCTCCCCAAAATACTCCCCCCCCAAAAGAACCCCTATCCTGGAAATGTTTCTTCTATTCCTTTTAGATATATATGTTGCTCTTTGAGAAAAGCTACTGCCTTTTTGGTCATCTATTTCTTGAAGACAGTCTTATAGGACCTGTCACAATTTCATATTCATCTTCAGTTATCTGTCCTTGATTCAGTGGCTTTTATGATTTTATGAATTCACTTCCATCATATTTTTAGATAATTCCCCCTTTTTATCGTCTTTTGAATGATTGGTGATTTTCTCATCAGAATTTCAATATCAAGAGCTCTTCTGCATCTTGCTTTTACTATGAGATCCTAGTTATTCCATTTGAAGAGTTTTGAATTCTACTCTGCTAAATCTAGAATTACTTCAGCATTTTCTCTTTTCACCATCATAAATTCTAAATGGCATAATCATTTTATCTACATTTTATTATTTCCCTTTCATCAGCCCTCTCTTAGTTCATTGATGTTATGGAATGAGGTATTTGTAAGCCATTGAACATTTATCAGAAGGAAGTCTACTTCCTCCTAATCTGGCAAGGATAAACAACCGGGATAAAGGAGCATTTAGCTTCCCCAGATATTCATGCCCTTCCTCTCCCAAACACGACTAAATTATAGAAATGGTCTTTGAATTGGTACTAACTCTAGAAGGCCTATATCCTAAGGATTTCAATCAATAAAGAAAAAGAACCTACTTATATGTAAAATATATATTTAGAGCAATTATTTGTGTAATGGCAAAATTGTTAAATAAGATAATGTCTATCAATTGGAAAATGGCTGAACAAATTCATATACCATATTTATTCACATACCATAGTAAATAAATAAATTGAATTCTGTTATGCTGTAAGAAATGATGAAAGGGATGATTTGAGAAAGACATCTGAACTAATGCAGAGTGAAGTGAGGATAATCATTGTTTGCTATAAAACCTCCTTTGTTAAAATGAATACTTTTGAATGATTTAAAAGCCATGATTCTGGAGAATTAAAGTTGAGGAATTCAAAATAAGACATAGATACTTGAACATGGAGAAAATTAATTTTTCTTGATTGTGAATATTTGTTATAAGAATTTTGTTTTTCATTTTATTTTCTAGTGCTATGGGTGGTTTGGAGATTTTAAAAAATGCTTGTTATTTGAAAAAAAAAATCTTTAAAAAGAGGACAAGATAGGCCTATGTGATCTTAATCTACTTAAGATCTTTCAGACATTGCACAATTTCTTAGATTGTTCCTCTTGAACAATTCTATATCCATCTCATTCACTATCTATATGTCTATAAAAGATACTTATTTCTATATATTTTTAAGCACTGGAATATTGATATACCAACTCAAAATGTTATCTGTTCAACTGCTTGCCATGATCCTAGCATTATATATTTTGATCCATTTCCTCCTAGTACATATGGTTAGACAGATCTCTTTCAAATGACCATGGAATTCATTGTGAAGGTCTCTAACATTACAGGGATGGATTAGTATAATACTGTTCAGCTGTGGGAATATTTAGAAAATTTTCTGATCAATTCTTCTACTGGGGAATTTGTGTGGAATAACTTTTATGACAAATAGTGAAGAATTTAGATGAAAATATCTCTCTGGTTTATAGAATGGGTGTGCATTAACAGACATGTCTTATTTAAAAGGAGAGCCTTCAAGGTTATATTTTATTGGGGTTTTTGGGTAAGGAAGTTGGGGTTGACAGACTTGCCCAAGGTCATACAGTTAGTAAGTGTCAAATGTCTTAGGTGAGATTTGAACTAAGGTCCTTCTGACTGCAGGGCTGGAGCTCTATCTACTGTGTCACCTAGTTGCCTTTATTTTGTTTTACCAATTTAAATGAACTTTAGAAATCAATGAATAATAGACTGATAGGTTTAAAAATTTTTTAAATTTCTTTTTTAGTTGTATTGTGAAGATATGCTCTACTTTAGAAAAACATATACCTGTTCTGTTTCATGGGACTCTCATAAGTATAGACTAGTCAAGAAAAGATTTAACAGCTATTGGCAAAGTGCAATAGTGGTTTATTTTTCTTTTCTGTTTTTAAAATAAAATTGCTGTTGATATCTTTTGTTTTTAGATTGTAGTGCTCTATCTCACCTCTCCCCTTCCAAAAGCCATAGAAAGACAAAGAATCTTTTAAAAGAAAAAGTGAAAAGAAATGAGGAAAATATAGCAAAATAAATCCATACATTGCTTAAATATAGATATTCAATGACACATGAGGACTCCCCCTTCTTCTAAAAGTTAGAGTAGAAAGAAGTATCATTGTATCTGGTCTTGGGACCAAAGTTCCTTTTAATTTTTTAACATTTAATTTTATTGTTTTGTAATTATTTTTCCCTTTCATATTGTTATAGTCATTTTTATTATTTTCTTGGCTCTGTTTGCTTCTTTTATTTGTTACATACTTAATCAATTCATGTGAGTTTTTTTTAATGCACAGTAATGTTTATCACATCCATGTATCATAATTTCTTTATCTGTTTACCAATTGATTGGCATTGACTTTGCTTCCAATTCTCTTCTGTGCCCTCCAAAAAATGCAACTAAAAGATTTCTGTTGTGTATGGAGCCATTATTTTTGTCAGAAAGGGTTATGGGATTAGCATTGAAGCCTTTGTATTGAAGAATATGGTCATTTTGTCCACTTTATTTTTATAATTTCAAATTGTTTTACATAAACAGTGTATAATGACACCATTTTTTTATAACTAAGTCCTGCCCTATGATATTGACTATTGCTGATCTTTTGTTATTTTGGCTAACTTGTTAGGTGTGAAGTTGTTTTCAAGTGCATTTCTCTACTTGTAATTTGGGACATTTCTTTCACATTATTATTGATAGTTTTTATTCTTCTTTGAGAAGATTCCTTCATATTCTTTGATTACTTTTATGTATTGAGGAATCTTTGGATCTTAAAGTATCAGATCATTCATTGGTTTCTATTGACTTCCTATTATTTGGATGATTTTAAAATTGTGTCAAGTCTAGCATAGATTTCTTCTGGATGTATTTGTTACTGGCATTTTCTGCTTCTCAGTTTCATCTTCAAGGTGATATTGCTTTTTCCTCACATAGTGCAGGACTATACTGTAGTAGAATTCAAATGAGGTGACTCCATTTTCACCCCTATGAGAACAGATCATTATAGAAATGCTAGCAGGCCTTTTCCGTTTTTTATTGTTTGCTTTTATTATTATATTTTATTATGTAAATATAGCATTATACCTATTTATTATCTTCCTAGTAGTTATATCTATAAATGTTATTGATATTATCTAACTCAGTTGCTTCCTTGTAGGCTTTTCTCCCCCCAAAAATCTATTCATTATTTTGTACAGAGTTTCCGATAGAAGCTGTGGGTTATGTATGTATGTATGGCTGGGTGAGTTGGGCCAGGTAAGGGTGGTCACTATGGAGGAAAGGCCAGACTGCTATGCCCATGCGCAACTCAGTGCAGAGTTCTGATTAAAAATTCTGATTTTTTTTTTTTTTTTTTTTTTTATCCAAACTGAAAGTCCTATCATTGTATCTTTTCTTAAGCTTTTCTCTGCTTAAAGCTATTATTAGTCTTCACGGTGATATCTGTTAACAACCCTGCCTTACTATATAATATGTCTTCTATATTTTGGATTCAATGTATCTTTGACTTCAGGGTTATTGCAGTTCAGCCTCAAATTGTTCTCTACTCTGAAATCTTGTCTCTTTGTTCCCTTGTCTTATTGGTATTCATGTCTGGCCAAATCTCAGTAGCATTCAATTTTTTTTTTTCTTATTTTGATTACCCATGAAGGGGCAAAAGTAAGGAATATACATTTATTTATCACTTACTTTGTGAGGCATTGTGCCAAGTGCTTTTTACAAAGATTATTTCACTTGATCTTCACAACAACTGGACATCCCATCCATTAGGTAGTTGAAAGACAAAGGTGGTTTTTAATAAATGTCCTGGTATATGAAAATTGTATATCTATGTATATATATATACACATGATAGTCATATAAGCAATAAAATAGTGAAATATTAAAATAGCACATATTCCATGTAGCAAATATTTTTAATTCATAGAATAACTTCTTATAGAGATTGGAAGGATCTCAATACATAAAATCTTTATTTTTAGGCAACTAATGACCATTTTACAAATGGGGTACTTGAAGACTAGAGCACATATGTGATCCAAAGAAACACAGCCTACAAGATGTTATTTCAACATGTAGCCTGGAGGGAAAGTAGAATACAGATCCTTATCTCACAGTGTAATGCTCATTCCATTGAAACATTCAGAAGGCACTCTAATGATTATATTTTATTACTTTGATGGGTATGTGGTGTCAACAATATGGGTGTTTTTTCTAAGAATAAAGATCAAAAACCTTTTCATTCAGGGCCACCCAAGTCACTTCCAGAGTTGTTCCACTTAATAAAAAGGTGCCATCTAGTTCTCCTGACATTGTGTCATAGAACATTCAGGTTGTTCATTATTCTTCCATCTTGCTACAGGATTAGTTCACCTTGTTGCACATTGTTGGTAATGTGTCAGATGCTATACCTTTCTGTTTGGGAGATTTACAGAGTTAAATTCTTCAATGTCTAAAGAATAATACTACTAGAAGAATGCTGTGGTTGGACCTTTGTTTCAGAGAGAAGCTTGGGGTTATCAGACTTACTGGACAATTTCCCAAAGGCATTTTTTCCTATTGTAATGCTGGAGAAACTGAGCAAAACCGAGATTAGAGACCAATTTAATACTTTATTAAATGGAGTGATTTACTGGGACCAAATGGATCCTTGTGGTCCCAGGGCTGAATGAGACTATCATCTCAAAGAATCCAGCCATCAATATCAGATAACAAGGTTCTTTTATTGGGTAACAAGAACAATGCCATAATGGGGAAGGTACCTGGGTGGGGATGGCCTAATGGGGGAGGCACCTAGGATGACATACTGGAGAGCTCCTGATATTCTAATGATTTCTAAAATGATAAAGACCTTTATCACATTAAACATTAAGAGGGAATAAGTATAACCTAAAGTCTAAGATATAAGACCTTTATCCTATCAAACATTAAGAGGGAAAGGTTATGACCTGAGGCAGAGTAAATAGGACAATGGGGGAACTAGGTCAGGACATTAAAAGGGAACTGAGGCACAACACTATTTCAGTAATTTTTCACACTGTTCTATTTCATTAGCTGTGTAATATACAGCCATCACTCACAAATAAATGAAGACATAAGAACTTCAGCTGATTCTTCATGGATTATGTGAAGTCACATTCTAGGAAATATTCAGACTGAGATATAATTTTGTAGGGTTTTTTCCTTCCCTGAAACTATTGGCAGTAGAATTAATGGGGAGGTAAGGGGACTCAGTACAATGACATCATTGCTAATTATACATAAATGTTTCATTCATTGTTGTGCAAAACTTGCCACTTTTTAAAAAAATGATTAATTCAATTTCACTTTTATACTGTAGTATCTTCCCAAGAATGACTCCCCATCGCAGACAACCCTCCTCTACAACAATAAAAAACATTAAACAAAACCATTTGTATGGTAAGTCTCACATAGCACCCACAGTACATCACGGAAGGCTATGTTCTATCATGTAATCTAGAATCCCTCTTTCAACCCAGGCTGTTCCAGAATCTATCTGAAACTGCAGAATGTTAGGAAGATCAATAACTCCCAGGAATTCTCTCTCCCTTCATGTTCCTCCTTCACCTCTTTGCTCTTTGAAGCTGTCTAGAACACATCACAACTGCTTGGTTGCTCACATGTATTAAGATAAGATGATGCAAGTTACTAATTCTACCTTTTTCTATATCATGTAGAAATCTGCCATCATCTGATCTATTAATATAAACTAAGGACATCTAGACCTTGCCATCTGTCCTGCTTAGGACTCCTAAACCTTTTCACAAATGGTGCAGCTAAATTAATTTTATGTGTTGTCTTCTGCAAGAAGAATGTGAGTTTTTTAAGAGCAGCTATCATGTTATTTTTTCTATTTGTATTTCCAGAGCTTCGCTCAAGTGGTTGTTAGATAAGTACTTAATAATTTTTTCTCTCGCTTTCTTCTCCTTCCTTCTTTTTCTTCCTTCTTCCCTTTCTTTGTTTCTAGTTTATCTAATTTCTTTTGTTCTCTTGTGTTGTATTCAATAGCATTATGATTGTCATATCTATTCATCTTCTCACTCATTGTTCCTTACCATGAAATAAAGTTTTATTTTATTCAAATTCTCCAATCAGTTCCTCAAATAATGGGCTCATTATTTGCTTTTTTTCTGTTTCCTTTTTGAAAGGAATCCTTTTGAAAGTTTTATGTAATCAAAATAATTTACTTTATCTTCTGTAACTGTCTCTTTCTCTTGTTTGGTTAAGAATATAATTCATACCCATAAATATAAGAGGTGTATAATCTGTTCTTCTTTAATGTAAACACCATATCCATTTAGAACATATTATGGAATATGACATGAAACATTGGTCAAAGCCTAATTTCTGCCAGATTTCCTTCCAGTTTTTCCAGCATTTTTTTTTAATCAAATAGGGCATTCTTTTCTGAGCATGCTTTCTCTCTCTCTCTCTCTCTCTGTCTCTCTCTCTCTCTCTGTGTTTTTTTGTCTCTTTTTCCCTCCCTCCCCCCCTCTTTCTCCTTCCCTCCACCCTTCTCTCTTTTTCTGTGTGTGTATGTTACATATTTATTGAACACTGGGTTATTGATTTCAAATGTTTCTGATTCTTCCCTATTTAGTCTGTTCCATTTATCTACCTCCCTATTTTTAAATATATAATTTATAGTTTTGATGATTGCTAGTTTGAGGTCTAGAAGTGTTATTGACTCTCCATCCTTTCCTGTTTGAGTCACTTCCCTTGATAGTCTACTTCTTCTGTTTTTCCCAATTGAATTTTGTTATTATATTATCAATTTCTATGATTTATCCCTATGATCATTTGATTTGTCTAGCACTAAAATGTAAAATTAATTATGGTGATGTCATTTTTATTATATGAAAACAGCCTCCCCTGAGTCATGAATATTCCTCCAGCTATTTAAATTATTATTTATTTCATTGAACAGGAGAATTTTGTAATTTAATCTATATGAGTAATTTGTGTGCTTTGGTAGATTGATTCCTAGATGCTTGCTGTCTTGACTGAAGTTTTTCTATTCTGCCAATGATCTCTGCTGTGCAGGCCATAAATTCTGCTTTCACAATTTTTAGTTCTCTTTTAAATCATTCAGGAGCGTCTTGTTATTTTTCTGTGCTCTCTTGGGAATCTGCAGGTTCCTCTGTCTCATCAGGTATTAATTCATTTTCCTTTTCCTTGAGGCATTTATTCACAGCTGTTTGGAGATTTTAGCTCATGTGCAGGCCCTTCTTTCACTATTAATATTTTTCATGCTGTTTTATCTGCTAGGTTAGAAGTCTCTAATCAAATTTTCTTCTGAGATCTTTGGTCATTATATATTTTTTAATATATTTTCCTATATTGGGCACTTTCTGACTCTTTCTTTGATACTGATTTCCTGGGGGGCTGGACTTAAAAGTTGGACAGTTCTGTTTCTGCCTCAGGTCACTTCTGGTAGTATAGAACTGACTCCAGTTGGATGCTGAGCACTTTCTCTCTCAGACTTAGTGGAATGTCATGAAGTCACACAGATGTGTCCTTTTCCCAATTAACTGCTTCTCTGTTCTCTGGGTGAATTCTGTTGCTGAGGTTCATTGCTGTCACACTGGTGTCCCGTATTCCATGGCACTGATGTATGTGTTGTGGAGGTAAGGTTAAGTTCCTTTGCAAATCCATGAGTCAGCTTGTATAGCCTGAAGCAGTTTCTAATTGGTGGAAGATGAGGTACTAAGAGACCATGGTAAATGAATAACAGTCTTCTGTGTTTTTTTGTATTATTACTCCATTTGGTTCTGGGTGTAACAGACAATGGAAGTAATTGAAACTATTTTATTTCTTGGACATAATTTTTTGGAGAGTTTTGAGAAGTTGTAAAGATCACAGAAACTTTCTAGTGCTCCATTTTGTTGATTGCATGACTTTGATGTTTTGAGCATATAATGTATTTAGTTTTTATCTACTTTTATCTCTACTGATAATTTTTCTTTCATAATTATAATTGGTTTCCAAAACAGTTGGACAAGTTCATAGCCCCACCAACAGTCCATCCCTTAGTTTGCTTATCTTTCCATGTACTTTCCATGTACATGTTTAATATTTTTGCTTTTTATCATCATTGTCAATTTGATAGTTGTGAAGTGACCATTCACAATTATTTTAATCTGTAATTCTTAAGTGATTCCTCCCCCATATTTTTGTGGGTACATCTACTTCTTTGGAAATCTTCCTTGACATCTACCATAATTTGCTTATGTAGTATTTGTCCATGTCCTGATTTTTCCTTCTGGAGACATGAAAAATAAGTTTAATTCTCTCTGACAGTCTTTTAAATATTTGAATGTCCCTTCTCTTCTCAGTCTAAACATACCCACTTCCTTCAACTGTTCCTAATATGAAAGAGTCAAGGCTCTTCACCATCTTCATCATCTCATTACCCTCCTTTCAATAATTTATAACTTATCAATGTTTGTTTTAAACTATGGACTACAGAACTGAACCTAGTACTCCAAAAGAGAGCTACAAAAAACAGAGCATAGGAGAACTATTATCTATCTCCCTATTCCTGTAAGTTGTAGCTCCATTAAGGCAACATTTACTTTTTGGATTGCCATATCACACTGCTCACTCATATTGAGCTTACAGACACCTACCCCGCCAAGTCTTTTTTACTTACACATGATAAGGAACTTGATTCTTAAATAAGAAACTATATTTATCCCTATTGAATTTCATCTTTTTAAATTGAGCCCAACGCTGATTCCAATGTCCTTCTTGTTAGCTATGCAGTTTTGAGTGATTTGAAACTGTCACAAGCATGCCATATATACTTTTACCCAAGTTTTATGATAAAGGTGTTAACACAGAACCAAGCCCAGATCCCTTGGAGATTAATTGGATTTGAAGTCTAATTAATAGTAGACTTGAAGCCTCTTTCCATGCTGACACTGAGACATTCCAAGTTTTGAATCCAGTTTTATTTCTGTAATTTCTCCACAGGAATAGCATGATAAGCCTTCTCAAAACTTTTCTAACATATTGGTAAACTGTATCCACAGCATTTCCCTAATCTAATAATTTAGTAGTCCTATCAAAAGACAAAATAAGATTAATCTGGCATGATTGATTGATTGTTGTCCTTCATTCTCAAATAGGGCCAAAATGACATTACTATATTAGAGTTGAGTTGCAGTATGTCTGATGGTGGATGATCAGCCTGAAATGAGTTCAAAAGTGCTCTGCCACAGGTTAGACACAAAAACTCCCTATGAACATTTGGGGTGGCTTCTCTAACTTTGTACATTTCACATTTCTCCTGGGCTAATTCAATTCTTCTGTGCTCATAGAACACAGTACAGGGCTTGCCATACTGGGTGGTTCTGTGCCAGTATCTCCCATGTCATACAATCAATTCTAAAGTTGTTAAGAAGGACTTTGGAAGTGTCCTTGTATCTCTTTTTCTGACTGCCTTGTGAGCACTTGCCATATGTGAGTTCTGCATAAAATAATCTTTTTGGCAAGCGTACATTTGGCATTTGAATAGTGTGGCCAGCCCAACGGAGCTGTGCTCTCTGCAGTAAGTTTGAATACTTGGCAGTTTAATTTGAAAAAGAACCTCAGTATCTGGTATTTTATCCTGCCAGGTGATCTTCAGAATGTTCCTAAGACAATTCAAATGGAAGTGATTTGGTTTCCTGGCACGGCTCTGGTATTCTGTCCAGGTTTCACAGATAGACACTAATGAGGTCAGCACATTGGTTCTGTGGAGCTTCAGTTTGGTAGTCAGTCTAATACCTCTCTACTCCCACACCTTCCTTTGGAGCCTCCCAAACACTGAGCTAGCTCTGGCAATGAGTGTATCTATCCTATTATCAATGTAGACATCCATGGAAAGCATACTGACAAGGTAAGAGAACTTAACCATAGCATTCAAAACTTCTCCATATGTTATGAGTGATGGTTCCACATGTGGATGGGTGGGAGTACTGGCTGATAGAGGACCTGTGTTTTCTTGGTGTTAGACCAAAATAGATTTTTTAAAATCTGGCATGACTTGTTTATGATAAGCCATACTGACTTTTTCTAATTCCCATTGCTTTTGTGAAGATCGTGTATTTTAAGATCAGCACAAGACAGGAATTCAGGTTAGGGGAAAATCGTCAGTCTTTATTCTCAGTGAAGAAGGATCGGAGGTGGAAGAGAATCGGCCATAGCAATGTGTGCAGCTGAGTCAAGAAGCTAACTCGACCAGCAGCCACACAACCAGCAGCTCAGAGTCTCGAACCCAGCCCAATCTCCCCCAGCTTCTCTTCCTGTCTCTCTCTCTGCCTCCACCCACCAAAATCGTCATTTCCTATACAACACATCAGGACTTGCACGGAGAGTGGGCAGGGACCATTCTTTATCCAATCATGTATATTAATAGAGTATAGCCCAATTACTATCTAGCCTCATGTACTTGGGACCTCAGTGCATCAGCTCAAACCTCAGCCCATTACAGCTTTAATGACTCCTTTTAGAACTTTCTTAGGAATCAAAGTCAAGCTCTCTGACCTGAAGTTTAAAGACTGTATTCTCTTCCATTTTTGAATAACTGGGACAACATTCTAATTTTCCAATTCCTTTTCTAATCTTGTGGTTCCTCTAATTTTCCCTCATGATTTCTTAGATTTCACTGAATGACTCAGAAATTATATCCACCAGTTTTCTGTATATATGGTTAAAAGTTCTCCAGCCTTGAATTAATCAAGGGCAGCTGGTTCTTCTCCTACTGTCTTTTTCAGCATGAACTCATGACTGATCTACTTCCTACACCCTTGTTTCCCTATTAAGTATAATTCTATACTGAATACTTAGTGTGCAGATATGTGGGTGTATGTTCAACCCTTCTTTTTCTGTCTCGGACAATACTTCTTCCATATGTTTATATACTCTTCTCCCACAGCCTAATTTTGATAACTAGTAAATTCCTCTCCTTTCTTTGTTAGAATATTCTTTTTTCTTTCCCTATCTTTTCCTTTTTTTTGTTTTTACAAGAGCAATAAAAACAGAACACCATACTCCGTGTCCTTAAGTTTTGTCTCCTGAGATCTCACAGTTCAAAACATTACTATCATTTGAACATCAAGATAGGAACTGGTACCATAAAATCTCATGCTTCCTTCAATGAGGCATTACTTACATTCTATACTCAACAGCTATTATAATAGCTCAATAATAGCTCAATTATATTCCCATTTCCTGACAGGTACTTCGAAGCAGTGATTCAGAACTCCTAGCAAGTGATTTGCAAACCATGTTTCCCAACCATTCACTACTCCCTCATATCTATCCATTTCATTTCCATTCCCTCAGTACCCCATCCATTGTTCCCCCTGAACTATATACTCCTTAATGATCACACTTGCCTTCGTTTTAAAACTATTCTTTCTCCTATTTTTTTTTTTTTTTTGCCTTCACTAAGACATGACTCCTTCTTACCTCACTACTTCCTTGTTTCTCTTGTCATACTTTCTAGTTCTGGCTATACATTCTCTCATTTCTCCCTATCGCACCTTCTAGACCCTTCCCAAACTAACATTTTATATTAAGCAACTTCTTTTTCTGTCCATGCTTTCCAAATTTATCTATTAGCACAAATCCTTTCTACAGGATGATAAAGCTATTTTTTTTTAATTATCATGTTCTTCTGGGTGACCTGTGATTCTTAAGTTATCTTTGTGTATTCTACCTTCAAGGACAATCATTTAGATTCAGACAAAATTCATGTATTCTTTTTAAAGTTATTGTCTTTATGTTTCTCTTGCCAAATTTTTTTTTTTTTTTTTGACTCACATTTGTGTATATGTGTGTGTATTCTACATCTGTCATTTTCTCTTTTGCTTTGTTCAGTTCTTTGGAGAGAAGTCTCTTTGTATTTTTAAAATTGTGAATTTTATTCTTTTTTTTTCCTCATCGGGGAACCCTATTTTCCAACCTAATTTCATTCTTTATATCTTATTTTAATAGTTTTATTTACCTTTTGACCTATTCTAGTATTCCTTGCTATTGTTTCATGATTTCTAAGAAGCCCAGACCCAGAGAAAGAATTGTTGATGTCTGAATGTAGATTGAAGCATACTCACTTTTTCCTTTAATTTTCTTAAGGGTTTTTTTGGGGGGTACAGAAAGGAGGAACCTATATTTTCTTTTACAACATAATTGTTTTGGAAATGTTTTGCATGTCTACACATGTATAACCTATATTGAATTGCTTGTATCCTCAAAGGAGGAGTGTGGTAGCAAGGGAGTAAGAGAAAGAATCTAAAATACAAAGTTTTAAAAATGAATGTTAAAAATCTGGAGGAAAATAAAATACTAGCTAGCTAAATTAAAAAAAAATAGTCCAGTGAATTCTTTTTGATTGAGAATTTGGGGTCTTCTTTTATTCATTATATAGTATTTATTTACTAATCTTTGGTCACTCTTTGATCTTTTTACTTCCTTCTGTCTTTAGGAGCCTCTCTGTTGGTTTATCTGCTTGTGGCCTAGTTGTATTACCAGGAATTCTCCCCTACATTCTTCAATTTTCAGCTTTTCTCTCCAATTCTCTCTTTTGTTTTGGTTTCTTTTCTTGTTTTTGGTTTCTCTCTTCCGCGGTGCAGTAGAAGGTCCTTCTCCTTTCCCTCAGAGTGTCTTCAACCACTTGAGTAGAGTACTGAGGCCTTGACTTTTATTATTGTTATCAGTCTTGTCCAACTCTTGGATTTCTTGGCAAAGAATCTGGAGTTTTGCCATTTCCTTCTCCAGCTCATTTCACAGATGAACAAACTGAGGTAAATTTTATCACACAGTTAGTCTCTGAGATCAGATTTGAACTTGGGAAGAAGAATCTGAAGAGATTCTAAGTACAGTTTTCTGGTGTTATTTCAGGGTTTTTTTTTTTTTTTTGTTTTGTTTTTAAACCTTGTGTGGAATTTTGGTCATCTCTTCCTGTAGTTTTAGCCTTAGCTATTATGTGTCTGGAACACAATTCCTTATCCTGGCTTTGAATTGATAGAAATTCTTGAAAAACAACTATTTTTTCCTGATCATGGGATCTATTTCATTATTTTAAAGTCACTACCTAAAATGTCAGCCATCCTCTAATCTAATCCTTCTAAATGAGGAAGCTAAGGCCCAGAAAGACTAATTTGTCACTACATGTATGTCAGTCAGGCCCAGAACCTAGATTTTGCTTTCTAGTTCCCAGGTTTTTCTACCCTGCTATAGAGACATCCATTTCATAGAAGCTGGATTCCCCTAAATAACTGAACTCAATCCATTATCATTACTTTCTACATTTAAGAAACTTCCTTTAGAAATTTATTTCAGATCATCCTTAAATTTCTAGCTGATCCTAGTCAGATTTGCCTATTTTTGAGGAAGACTTGAACAACAATAATATATAAATGTAGCAGTGAGAATTAAAAACTATTAGAATTTGTATAAACAACATACTTTTCCTACATTTCATTATCATCCTCCTAGTTTAATCTCACTTTTTTTTCATTCTTCCTGACAGGGATTTGATAAACAAGTGGATGTGTCATATATTGCCAAATATTACAACATGAGCAAAAGCAAAGTAGACAACCAGTTCTACAGTGTAGAAGTGGGAGATTCAACATTCACAGTTCTCAAACGCTACCAGAATCTAAAGCCTATTGGCTCTGGGGCTCAGGGAATCGTTTGGTAAGTTGAATGATATTCATCTTGTAGTTTTACTATATCTTCTCCTTGTTATTGCTAACAAACAAAAGCAAAAACACAAACCTCATTGGAGGGGAAAAGAAATACATTCTGTTGTAGAAAGTTTATTACCTCAATAAACATGAATTTGCTAGTTAATTTTAGAGCCATACAAGAGAAAAACTATTGCCAATAATTCTTGGGTTTTGATGTTTCAATATTTGTGTTGCAAAAAAAAAAAAAAAAATTTAGCAAGGAGGTTAGTGATAAGTACTAAAAGAGACCGCTTTGAAACATTAATGAGAATTCAAACATATTTGATGTTTGAGTCTTAAATTCCACCAAAAAAAACCCCAAACTCTAGTACATCTTTGGAATAAGTGAAACTTGTCAATAGATCTGTGAAAAATTTTTAAAATGAGAACTGAACTTGTTTTGAGCTCAAAATTCACTTTTACTTTTGTGACATTGAGCAAGTTAATCTTTTTGAATTTCAGATTCCTTTCAGAGTGAAAGAATAAGATTAGATGAACCTTAAGATTCCTCCCAGCCCTGAATCTACATCCCTATGTGTCTGTGGAAGGCAGAATTGGAAAGATTACAAGCTGATTCAAAATCTTGAAGAATTAATGGAATCTCAAAATCCATGAAAATCTGAATCCTCATCTGGTTTACTGGTTCTCAAACATTTTGGACTCATAATCCCATTATACTCTTTAAAATTATTGAATAAACAGCCTCTCCCTCCAAGAATTATGGGTTATACCTAGTTGCATTTGCCATTTTAGAAATCAAAGAACCTTGATATATTTATGGAAATAATTTTGATCTTTTGTATTCTCAATATGGGTCTTAGGGTATATTAGTGGTCCCAGACCACAGTTTGAGAACCTTTTATCTGAGGCAGAGTTAAGTGACTTATTCAGGGTAACCCATCTAGTTAGTGTCTGAGGCTGGATTTGAACTTATGTCCTCTTGACTCCAGGCCTATTGCTATATCCATTGCACCACTTAATTAACCTGAACATACATAGTGAATGGCACAGAAATCCATTTATTAATTCAGAGGAAGGAGCTATGTTACTCAGATAATCTAGGAGAGAGTTCTAGCTCTCACTCAGGGGGAAATTCCTCCAAATCTCTCAAGTAGCAATTTGGGGATAAGGACATGATATAGACTACCAGCCTTTCTCATGTCTTTCCAGAATCTTCCTTCAGCTACCTGAAGTAGATTGGTCTCTTCCATTCTCCCCCCTGAAGGTAGAACCAGAAGTGCTTATTCAAAACTCAGAAACTGGATGAGAATTAATACTTTTGCTTTCTTCCAATCCTCAAGAAGGACAGGACTTTTATCTACAGTACTAAGCATAGTGTCTTAGACCAGTGGGCTTTGAATAGTGGAATCTGGACAACCTAGATTTAAATCCCACCTCAGTCATATCCTGTCAAGTCACTTCTTTGTGTCCTCAGAAAACCTCTGATTGAACTTTGCAGAACCAGTGCATTGCTAGAGGGAGTTTCCTCACCAGGGAATTCTGTACAGTGATGCAATCCCAGATTCAGACTATACAATAAAATAAAACAAAAAATGACAGACTCCAGAAGCTACATTTTAAAGGTTCAGCTATTCTTTTTTTTAAGAGTCCTTTCATTCAACATGTGATTTCTAAAAGTCTATTTAAAAAGCAAAACAAAACAAAAAACACCTTTGTTTTCATGTATATTTCTTTGGGGCAAGAACACAAAATGGAAAAACATTTTCCAAAAGAGATAATAATTACCAATTATATTCAATTCAGGTGTTGAACATACTTGTGTACAACATACAAAATATTGTTCTTTGTTCTAAGTGGAGATAGTAATTTCATTTCTGAGACTTCCCAATTTCTCATTGATTTACGTAGTAAATTAACTTAAAATTTTCTCAGTACTTTGAGCTCTTGCCAAATTACCTTTCTTTCATGAGAATTCTGCTCTTTTTACCCATAAATGAATCTATGATCACAGAAACAGGGCAAACAGCTATAAGATGCTTTAGTTTTCTAATTCAGTGATATCGAAACAAATACTTCACTATATATAGCCTTCATTTCCAGTTGTGAAACTGTTGTAATCAGTAAGATGATTAAGTAGTAAGTGATCAACAACTTAGTGAACCAATCATTTTATGAAGTTCCCAATCACCAAGAAAAAGCCTGCCCAACATTTTCCTTTTTACAACTCATAAAATTAATATTTAAATGGATTTATGATTTCATCAGTGTAGATATTCCCCTCCACTGAGGCAAATTACAACTATAGCATTCCTTCTGATCTTGTATTATTCATGTCCATCTGAAAGAATGATGACTCTTGTCTGGTTCTCATTCTCATGGTTGTCATCTCAAGTTTACCATTGTACCATTTAGGCTTGTCATCTATTGTCTTGTCTATGTGATTGAGATCTCTCCTTTTTCCAATCAGACATTTCACCACTTTTCATTTATATTGTAACCTGCTCACCCACACTGATGAGGTATCTTTCCATTTCTCCTTTGGTTATTTGGAATTTTAATTCCTCTGAGATCATAGTGTTCAATTATTCAAAATAATTTGATTTAAAATAGAACAATATTGGTGTAAAAATAGATTTCTATGGTAGTGAGAATTTTGAGATCACAAAATAATATAGTTTCTCAAATGTGATCTAGCCTACTGTCTTTCTCCTATTAAATTCCAAGACAAGGTCATAAACTGATCATAATATAATATAACATAGGAAGACCCTAAGGAAACTAAAAGGAAGGAAAAGAACAGCAGAGGAAGAGAGGAACAGCAAAAAATTCTCTACTCTTTTCTCATTTACTATTTCAGTGCCATTCTAGGGACCAGCTCCTACTTTCTTCTATGATAAACTTAGTTGGTGACATATAATACCTTACTTTTATTGAAACCATTTGTTACCAAGTTCAGACTATGTTTTAATTGTAAACGAAGTTGGAAATGGTATTGTGTCAACTAAAAAGTCAGTAAGTTTTTCCTTCTTTGTGAAGACCGCGTATTTTAAAATCAGCTGGAGTCAGGAATTCAGGTTAGGGGAAAATCTTCAATCTTTTATTTTCAGTAGAGATGAAGAAGAATCAGAGGTAAAAGGGAACTGAGTCAAGAAGCTAGCCAGACCAGAAGCCACGAGACCAGCAGCCACCAGAACCGAACCCAGCCAGCAATCTCTCCCAGCCTCTTTTCCTGCCCCTGTGCTTCCACTCACCAAAATCGTCATTTCCTATACAACACATCAGGACTTGCACAGAGAGTAGGCAGAGGCCATTCTTTCTCCAAGCACATATATTAATAGAGTATAGTCTAATTACTATTTAGCTCCATGTGCTTGGGACCTCAGTGCATCAACTCAAGCCTCAGCTCATTACACTTATTTCCCTGAAACTTTTTTTTTTGGCATTTACAAGTAATTTTATCTTGGGAGGTTACAAATTAGGTGAAAGACATAGAAACATATTATTATATCAGTAACTCAAATTCCAAGAACAAGAATTCTTAAAAACATGAAATAAAGTTTGGTGACTAACACATAAAAACTTTGTCTTAACCATGAAGAATTTCTGATCAAGTTATTAAATACTTTAATTTCTAGTAAGAAATAAATAATAAGGCAAAATGGTCATTTTAAAGTAGAGACAGTACGTTTGATGTTGGTTAAAAGCTTTTCTAGCGTCTATAATGTATAAAAACATTGTTGGCAAAAACATAAAATAAAGGTTGAATTAATTATGATTAAATAAAATAAATTCCTTCAATAAAATTCACTCCTAAAATTAGTTCATTGGATTCTTCCCATATTAAGTTGGAAAAAATTCTGTTTTGCCCCTTCTTGACCCCAATAAGACAGCTATCTATATTATCAGAAATATATGAAAAATCAGCTCTTCTGTGCACACCCTAAAGAATAGTCTACATGAGCAAAAACAGTCCTATGCAGTCCAGAACTTGGCAGTATTATAGCTATGTTAGTACAACAAAATAACATTTAACAAATACAGTCTCTCTTTATCCTTTCCACAACATAGAGAATTAGATGCTTTTATTATCCCCATTTTATAGATGAGATAAAAAATGAGCAAAACAGAGGTTAAGTGCTTGGCCTTTACTTATGTCTGAGTGAACCCATGAAAATGATCATACTGAAAAGAGAAAGGAAGAAAATGTGCCCATATATTGTAACCCTAAAAAGGTAGCCTAGTAGCCAGGAAAAAAAAACCAAAAAACAAAAAGCAAACACTGGATTTGGAATTGGAGAGTACTAAGATTTCAGTGAATATCCTCTTACTAATATAGTTTGGATGATTCAACTTTTCAGAGCTTTAATTTCATTTGTAAAATAGGAGTGAAAGATGAGTATGTGTGTGTTTGTGTAAGTGTGTATGTGCATGCGTACTTGTATGCATAGTGGAATAACGTACCTTCTTATGGTCCCTTTTGTCTCTAAATATACGATCCTTTGACTAAGAAATGGGAGTATTGGGAGTGAGGAAGAAGGGAAGACAAGATGGCAGTTCTTGCCAAGTAAGAATTCTGCTGAATTTTCCCAAACCCACTTTCTAAACAACTTTTAAAAGGCATATGAAATCAAATTTTGAATAGGATAAGAAATCAAGTCACAGTAAGTAATTTTCTAGCTGATGTCAGCTTAGAGAATGTGGGGTCATCCAGAAGTATGGTGCAACATAGATGCAGCAGTAGGAGCAGTGATGGAAACCAGCAGCAATGGTGTACTCAAGGATAGTAAAGGGATGAAACAGCTGAAAGAAATTCCAGGAGATTCTTGTGTTAGCACTGAGCAGAGACCAACACTATGATAAAGGTCAAAGTCAAGAAATAGGTTGGAAATATGAGTAATCAATAAAAAAGAAGCTGACCATAAAGATCTTTTATGGTGGCATAAACTGAGAAGATAATGATTTGAAAATATCTATAGGCAAAAGCTCCAAAGAAAATGTAAATTTGACACAAGTCCAAAAAGAACTATGGGAAGAGTGAAAGAAAAAAATTAAAAAAAATCTTGTTCCCCCAAGTGAAAATAATCAGATACATAGGGCCAGTTTTATCCATGTCGTGTGCCATTATTATATTAAAAACAACATTGTTAGATTTTGATACATTATTCCTATTGCCTCTTCCTCATATATTCAAGACAGCAGTGCATAATCCTGCCCCTATCTTGGGAACCAAGCCCACTTTAACATAAAGTTCAAAGTCAAGAAAATGTTTGAAAAAAATGAACAAATGAACAATTAAAGGACCTGACCCTAAAAATCTATTATGGTGAAAGAGAAGATAAATATACAAATAAAGAAGAGGATAACATATGTCAAAAAAGATACAAGCAAAGGCTCAAAGGAAAAAAAAAAAAGTGAATCTGACACAAACCTGATAAGAATTCCCTAAAGAGCTTTAAAAAAAAGATTTTTGATGCTCTAAATCACAACGATCAGAGAAATGAAAATTAAGATCTGAGTTACCACTACACACCTTTCAGATTAGCTAAGATGACAGGAAAAATAATGATAAATAAATTGGAGGGAATATGGGAAAACTTGGACACTGGAGTATTGTTGATGGAGTTGTGAAATGATCCAACCATTCTGGAGAGAAATTTGGAACTATGCTCAAAGGGCCATCATCTGTGCAATTTTTTTGATCCAGCAGTGTCTCTACTGACCTTGTATCCCAGAGAGATCATAAAAGGGGGAAAGGGACCCACATATGCAAAATTTTTTGTTGCATCCCTTTTTCGCAGTGGCAAGAAACTGGAAACTGAATGGATACTCATCAGTTATAGAATGGCTGAATAAGTTATGGTATATGAATGTTACAGAATATTATTGTTCTGTAAGAAACAATTAGCAGGATGATTTCAGAAAGGCTTACATGAACTGATGCTGAGTGAAATGAGCAGAACCAGGATATCATTTTTCACCGCAACAAGATTATACAATGATCAATTCTGATGAACATGGCTCTTTTCAACAATGAGATGAGTCAGGCTAATTCCAATGGTCTTTTGATGGAGAGAGCTACCTACACTGAGAGAGAGGATTGTAGGGACTGTGAATCACAACATAGTATTTTTCACTTTTTTGTTGTTGTTTTCTTGTATTTTGTTTTTTTTCCTCATTTTTTCCTTTTTGATCTGATTTTTCTTTTGTAGCATGATAATTGTAGAGATATGTATAGAAGAGTCACATGTTTAAGATATATTGGATCATTTGCTGTATAGGGGAGGAGATAGGAGGAAGGAAGAGGAAAAATTTTGGAACAGAAAATTTTGCAAGGTTGAATGTTGAAAATTATCTATGCATATATTCTGAAAATAAAAAGCTTTAATAATAAAAGATTTTCAAAATAATATAATAAAAATTGGGAAAAAATGAGAATGATGGAAGAAAATTATGAAAAGACATCAACACCTTGTAAAAGAGGCATGTAAACTACTGAAGAAAATAACATCTTAAAAATGGAATTTGACTATCCTAGGTACTCTGCTCTTATTTGCTAGTGATGCAGTTTGAAATCTTAGGAAACCAGCAGATTCTAATGGAAAGAATTTCCTTCACTAAAATTTCAGGTACAAAATTTCACTGATAACAATAACTGTTTAAAAACAAGAATTGGCTAAATGGGAATAGTGGTACAAAAGCTCATTGAAGAAAATAATTCCTTTAAAATTAGAATTGAGCAAGTAGAAGCTAATGTCTCCATAAGACATGAAGAAACAGTAAAACAATGGGGGGGGGGAAGAGAATAAAATGTGAAATATCTCTCAGCAGAAAAATAGCTAATCTGGAAAATAAAAATCGAGGAGAGATAATTTAAGAATTTTTTGACTATCTGAAGGCCAAGATCAAAAAAAGAGATAGTACCCATCACATTTCAAGAAAGCATAAAAGAAAACTGTCTTAACATTATTTTTTTCATTTTTTAAATGTTTTATTGTATTATTACTTGGTCTTCTGTAACTTCACTGGTTTCCCTTTGACCGATTCTAACTTTCAAAGAGTTATTTACTTAGGACTCTTGATCTTTTTTTCTAGTTGGTTGTTTTTCTATTGATAATCTTGTTTTTCTTGAATTGATCTTTTTTCTTTTTTAGTTTTTCCAGTCTTTCATTAAATTTTTAAAGTGGTTTTTTTTTTTTTTAGTTTTTCCATGAATTTTTTTGGGGCAGGAAACCATTTAACATTACTCTTTGAGGCAGGAGAGGCTTTTTCTTTCCTATAGTACTTTTGAAGATGAACTCTGGTCTTCCTATTCCCATTGTAACTTTCTATAGCGGGCTTTCTTTATCTTTTGCCTGCTCATTTTTTTAAAATAATAATTTAATTGTTAATGTAATCACCTCTAGACCTGGCATGGGGAAGAGAGAGCCTTTGGTTCAAGTCTTTCTTCAGTTCTATCCTCAGGCCTGGCACCCCAAACCAAGAATTCCACTGTCTTGTAAATATTCCCAGCCAGTAGCTTCTCTGCCCCCCACTGCTTCTGCACTCACTGTGCCTAAGCTGGTTCCTTCTCACCTCTGCCATGTCTCAGCAACACAGATGGTGTTCCTTCTTAGCAGAGATTCCCTCAATCTTCTCAGACACAGACCCCTGATTTTCTGAGAGATGAAAGTTCCTCTGGTTTGGGGATGTGATTGTGTTCAAACCCAGCTAGCCCTAAAGTCCCTGTTTTAGGAACAATTGATTGTTGTAGACTTATTTTGTAACCTGAAATTTTAGTTAAGTAAATTCTTTCCATTAGCATCTACTGATTCCCTATGATTTCAAACTATATCATTAGCAAATAAGAACAGAATACCTAGGTCTGGTTATATCTTAATGATCTTAAAAGAAGAATAGCCAAAAGAGGAAAAGGAGTTCAGTTTTGATAAGGGGGAATAGAAGGTATGGGGAGAAGGAAGGGAGAAGGATGGGGAGAAGGAAGGGAGAAGGATGGGAAAAATTATTTTATGTAATTTAGGTAGTATTTATTATGATTTCAATATGTTGATCTAAACCTAATTTATGATGAGCCTTATTTCCAAATTTAAATAACTGGTTTAGATATTTAAGAATAAGGATCATTTCTAAATTGATAAATGGTTAAAGGATATGAATATGTAGTTTTTGGGGAAAGATATACCAATTGTCAATAACTACATGAAGAAATTACTACTAATCACTAATCATTCATATCCATCAGATTGCCGAAGTTGACAAAAAAAGGAAAAGGACACCTTTTGGAAGGGACTTTGGGAAAACAGGCACATTAGAGCACAATTGATGAAACTGTGATTCATGAAAACTGTTTTGAACTATGCCTCCAAAGTTACTAAACTTTGTATATTCTCTGACCAAGCAATAGCACTATATAGTCTAAAATCAAAGAGAACAAAGAAAGAACAAAAGGATCCATAAGTACAAAAATAGTTGTGTGAATTTTTGTGAGTGTTGACAAAGAACTGGAAAACTAAGGGAGTACTCATAAATTTGGGAATATATAAATATCAAGGAATACTATTGGGCTATTAAAAATGAAGGGGATGGTTTTAAAGAAATCTGGGAAGATTCTTACAAAGTGATATAGAATCAGGAAAACAATTTTTTTGATTATAGCACTACTGTAAAGAAAAAAGATTTACAAAGATTCAAGAACTCAAATCAATGTAATGATCTAACCACAATTTCAGAAATCAATAATGAAGTATGTTTGCCATCTCCTAACAGGAAAAAAAAATGATAGAGTAAATATGCAGAATGAAAGATATATTCTTAGATATGACCAACATGGGAATTTCTTTTGCTTGATTATGTCTGTTTGTTGGAAACAAATTTAGTTTTCTTTTTTCTTACCAATAGGAAGAGGGGAAAGGTAAAGAAATTTTTGTCAATAAAATAGAACACAATTGGAATGATAATATTGTTGACTAGTTTTATCAGAAATTTTTGACAGAGGATATTATTTTCTAGGCAGCATATTGGTTTATTTCCCTTTTTAGTTTAGATTTTTGGTTCCTCAAAATAATAATAATTTTTTTCTAGTTCTCTAATAAATCCTTCTGGCAGTTTCATTGGCATAATATATTACAAATGAATTTCAAAGAATCATCATTTTTATTATATTTTCACAAGAAAGCCATAAATATTGGCTATTCCTTTTGAAAACTGTTATTATTTCTTAAAGAAGTGTTCATAATTCTATTTATCTAGATATTTTGTATTTTGCTACATTGAGATATTTTTATGGATTTACTGGTTATTTTGTATTGTACTTCCCTTTGTATTACTGCTTCCTGATTTGTTTTAATGTTTTAATATAGAAATGTTGATTTTTGTGGGTTTGTGCAATTTTATTGAAGTTATTAACTGTCTCAGTTTCTTTCCTGCTTTGTTAAGCTTTTCTAAGTAAACCATTTTGTTATCAGCAAATAGGGACAGTTTTGTCTTTTCTTTGCCTATCATAGTATCATATGGACAATAGCTAGCAGGAACCTTAAATACCTTTGAGTCCAACTCTGTCATTCTACAGATGATAAAACCGAGGCGAATGCACAGTAGGATTGTGACTTGCTTAAGGTTACATCTGTCTGAGGAAGGATTAAAAATCAGGTCTTCCTGACTTTGTCTAGCACCCTGTCTGTTAAACCATAATGTTTCTCATCCTTTATTTCTTTCATTTCTCTTTCTTATCCTATTGTTATTGCTACCATTTTTATGAATAGGGCAGATAATGGGGAGTCAGGGAAAGGATATAGTCTTGATTCACTTCTCTATTTATTGGGGAAGTTTCTAGTGTTTTCCCATTATGTATAATGCTAGATTTTGGTTTTAGGTAAATTTTTTTTAAAGTTGCCTATATATCTATATTTTTCAGATTTTTTTTCAAAAATGTTTATTTTACTTTTTCCAAATTTATTCATATCCTTATGTGGTTTTAAATATTTTCTTTTTTATGTTAATTATTGTGTTAATTTTTTTAACTTTGAACTATTATATTCTTGATCATAGTAAATCTGTAAAACTACAACATCTAGACAAAATAGTAAGATACTTTAATATTTCTTTCTTAGAGCTGAAAAATAAAGAAAAGGAAAAATAAGGACTTGAACAAACTCTTAAAAAATTTAGAGCACAAAGATTAATTGCATCTTCTAAATGTGACTATTAAAGAATATACATACTTAACAACTACCTGGCATTGTTAAGAATATGCATGAGTCTATACACATCCACACCATGCATTTGAACACAGAAAAATTACTAATTAATGTTTAATAGTATGAGTGCTAAATCACATCTTTTATAGACCATAACACAATAAAATAATAATCAGTGCAAGGAAACACTATCAGAAGACAGAGAACTAAATGGAGATTTAGTAATAAGTCAAGTCTGTGCTAGACTCTGTGCTAAGTGCTAAAGATGTAAAGAAATACAAAAAATAAAAATAGCCTTTCCTTTCAATGAGCTCATAGTTTTTTGAGGGAGACAACAGATAAAGTATGTAGAAATAGGTTATAGATGGGATTAATAGGAAGTATTTTTTAATATGCCTATTTGATACTTTCTTCTTTTTTTAAAAAAAATATTTATTTATTTTCAATGCACATTGCTTTATGAATCATGTAGGGAGAGAAAAATCAGAATAAAGGGGAAACACTGTGGAAGAGATGAAAAAAAAACAGAAAAAAAGAAATGAACATAGCATGTATTGATTTACATTCAGTCTCCTTAATTCTTTTTCTGGATGCAGATGACATTTTCTGTTGAAAGCCTATTGGGATTGCTTTGGATCGCTGAACCACTGAGAAGAACCAAGTTTTTCACAGTAGATCATCGCACATTCTTGCTGTTATTGTGTAAAATGTATTACTGATTCTGCTTGTTTCACTCAGGATCAGTTTGTGTAAATCTTTCCATGCCTTTCTAAAAATCAGCTTGTTTGTTCATCATTTTTTATAGAACAATAATATTCCATTACCTTCATATACGACAGCTTATTCAACCATTCCCCAATTGATGGGCATCTAATCATTTTCCAAATCTTTGTTACCACAAAAAGAACCACTACAAACATTTTTGTACACGTGGGTCGTTTTCCCTCCTTCATGATTTCCTTGGGAACTGGGAGATATTCTTTGAGAGAAAGTACTTTGATTAAGAAGGACCATAAAAAGTTTTTTTGCAGGTGGTGGGGGTTCAGCTGACATTTGTAGGAAGTCAAGGAATCCAGAAAGTGAAGATGAGGATGAAGTCTTATGCATGAGAGACATGCAGGGAAAATGTCAGAGGTTGGGAAATGAAGTTAGTATGTGCATAATAGCAAGAAAGTCTGTGTCACTGACTTGAAGTTTATATGAAGGGGAATAAGGTATAAGATGCCTGGAAAGAAAGGAAGAGACCTAATTATGAAGGGCTTTAAAAGCCAAACAGAATTTTATATTTGATCTTGCGGATAATAATATGCCACTGGGGTCTAAGGAAAGGGTATGGTTTGTGTCTATGTGAATGAAATTTTAAAGAGTGGGTCAAAGAACAATTTTACAAATAATCATAACAATGAAACAATATCCTTAGAGGGAAAATTGTGAACCTTATTAATGGCCTCAGTATTAAATTTTTGGTGCAACCAGGTGGCACAGTGGATAGAGTCCTGGACCTGGAATCATAAAGACTCATTTAGCCTTGGACATTTACTAACTCTGTGATCTTGGGCAAATCACTTAATTCTGCCTGCTTAATTTCCCACTCCAGTATCTCCGTCATGAAGAGTTGGATATGACAGAAAACAACAGAACAACATTCGGTTTTTAAAAAGAGAAAAACAGCAAATAAAGCCAAAATAGGTGTAAAAGGAGAAATTTTTGAATTGAGAAAGAAATAAACTGTTATTGAATATACACAGTGTGAACGTTTTTCTTCATACATATCCCTTTACTAGTGCAAATATTTCTTGCAAATTTCTCTGGATTATGTTTTCTATGTCTTCTTAGGGATAATACAGTGAAGTCTACTCATTCACCTTATATATTATTTAAGAGCAGAATTTCTACAATTTGCTTTGTCATTAATTTTGCATTTTGTGTTCTGCTTGTGATCGCTGCAGTGCTGCATATGATGCTGTCCTTGACAGAAATGTGGCTATTAAGAAGCTCAGCAGACCATTTCAGAACCAAACACATGCAAAACGAGCTTACAGGGAGCTGGTCCTCATGAAGTGTGTGAATCATAAAAATGTGAGTGGTTTTTTTTTTGTTTTTTTTTTTTTGCTTTTTGGGTTGGCAAATTTGTTTATTAAATAGGAGGAAAATTACATACCCGACTATGGAAAATTATCTTACTCTATGGCTCCCATAATTTAAGATCACTTTTGCTATTATGTATATTTAGTTTGCCCTCATGTTTGTTTTTTGTATCACAGTTCTTTAAAAACTATGTGGTATTCAATGATTAATCCCAAAGATGTTCCCTTTGAATAAAATTAGCCTTCTTTGATTACTTTGTCCTATTTGACCTATATAACCAACAAAACTTCAAAGTCATAGAGTATTTATTTTTAATAGCAGTTTTATCAACAGAAACTATGACATTTCTTTATCAGTTCTAGCCCCATCTACTGGCTTCTTATTTTTTCATGTATACCTTCTGCTTTAGAATGTTTTTTGTAATACAATAATATACTACACAATACTGTATACTATACATCCATTACTTTATATAGCGTTTGCAATTTTTGAAAAAAACTTTTCATCTCTATGCAATTCACAGTGATAGGTGGTATAAGAAAATGGTACTCAAATCTCTTCTTTCTGGATGCCTGTAGTTTTTTTTTTTTTTTTTTTTTTGCTTTAATATGATAATTATTAGTTTTAGTGATGACCTTCCTAGAATTTTGGGGTGGTGATTCTTCTTATGAGGTAATTATTTTGCTCTCTAGTCCTGAAATATCTGAGCAATTTTCATTTATGATTTCTTGCAATATAGTGATCACATTTTTTGATTGATTTAAACTATTTTTTTCATTGATTGTTGATTTTATTGAAGTTCCCTCATTCTTAAATTTTTCCTTCTTAAGTTGTTTTGTAGTTTTTTAGAAAAAATATCAGCTATCTTGCATTTTCTTCCATT